>NW_027225577.1:5745000-5817500 GCF_038994185.2 Dermacentor albipictus
AGTGACAGTACAAGGTAGCCAATAAAGAGGAAGACCGCGCTCATGCGGTTCCTTCTTCCAAATGCTTAGAAATTCACTGCCCTTTGTTTTGAACAATAAACCACAGAATGGTCCTGCACGTTACTTTATATAGTAGGTCTGAACTTCGTAAAAGGGGTTACGGTGATGTTGTCAGCCTGGCAGACCTGACCCGTAATTGCTCTGCTTAGGCCTCTCTTTCTGCGCCAAATATGTCCCCGTTTGTCTATGACTCCTGTCCCTTGTAGAAATGTGAGAACATATCATGACAGCATCTTGCGTATTATCCGTGGTCCTTCCGGAGAGACTAGTGGTTCGAGACGTTCGTGAGGAAATGCTGTCCATGCTGTCCAGAAGTCTCCTCCTTTCAGGACACAAGTTCTTGCAGGAGCAGCTGAAATGTCGGATGTCGCCCACCCCATTTCACTCAGTGCGAGCTGGAGAAGCAGCACCTCTGACTCTGAAAATAGATGCAGGAGTGTCAATATGCGGACTACGTCTGTATTTGGTCCTCGGGATAATATCGCAAGCGTCTGGCGCGTATTTCTCCCCCCAAAATTAAACAATTTATTGGATCCAGATCATTTGTGTGCACTTGGTCTGTCAACATCAGCAGATAAATTCTCTTTTAAGCCCTTTTCTGACTTAAGATGGAAGGATACGCGGCTGCAGCTGCACTTGGAAGGTCATCCAATCGGACTTGCTCTTAGTGTACGCTTCCTTGCAGTCAACCTGGACAGCTTGCTCTTAGGGTGACGAGTTGTAGACAACGCATCAGAAATATCACTGCAAAGGCTTTACGCACTCCAGCAAATTGCCGGCCTGCACTGAGGCAAACCGTCAAGCTCGGTGCTCAGACTACATAACGCTCTAGTGACCAACCGGATAGTTTACCAACCGCCGCGAACGGCTCATCAGAGACCCCATGTGAACTTCGTGCGTTTTACCATGTGTGCTGCGTTTGTATCCGAAAATGTTTTCTTTTTCCTTATGCTGCACCTAAGGACGTTTTGTTCATGAACTTTTTTACATCGAGAGCTGTATATGACTAACTTCCCGTAGTTTTTTCGGCGTCCGGCAACAGAAACGGACTTAACTATTTCCAAAAAACCTATGCACAATGGGTTTCATTGTTTGCCTTGTGTGCGCGATCCATCACGTACGGGTGCAGTGCGGCGGCGCAGATTAGAACGCTCACCGTGAACAGTAGCGTGACGTCGAGGTTATCGCAGTATACAAGCAGAAGAGGTATCAGTGCTCAAAACAGCTGCGGCGGAAACGTGTAGTTTGTACGCCCGAAGAACAACATGCCTATGAGGAGCGCCGGAGGGAAGAGCAACGAGAATGTAATCGGCGCTGGCGTGATACCACCGACAAAGAACGTTCCCTAGATGTTGAACGAAATGGCGACCATTAAACTCTGTGAAGATGGAATGGCAGCGAAAGCACTTTGCTTTTCGTTTGAGAGCTTTGAATGTCGTGAGCTTTCGCTGCTATTGCATATTCACAGAGTGGAATGGTTGTTCTTTGTTTTCGCTCCCGTGTGTTTATTCAAATATTATGCACAATAAGTGTACACACACGAGTGATGTTTCTTTTTTTTTCAGTGTTTTGTTTTGTACAAATCACAGATGCGTTCCGCCATTGATAATGCACTGTGCCAGCGAACCGTTGAAGGGATCTCGTTAATCTTTTACTTGCTACGCCTTCCGCTCTTTACAGTGGAGATTGATTGATTGATTGATTGATTGATTGATTGATTGATTGATTGATTGATTGATTGATTGATTGATTGATTGATTGATTGATTGATTGATTGATTTGCGGACTGACTGAATGCTTCACTCAATCATTCAGTCATTGAATAAATTATGGCGAATACTAAGAGTTGAAACACACTGCGTCCATTTGTAGATATTGTACACGCCCGTGTGTAAAAAAAATAATGCGGAAGAACGTCTGAAAACGGACGTGTGCGGCGACATTGCTTCTAAGTATTTTCGTAATGACGAACGATCACACCTGCTGTTCTTATGGTTCCTGAATAGCAGGAATGTGAAAATGAGGAAGCCCCCTACCCGGGTGTGTATTACGTGCCTGGAGAACGATGTGTCCGGATGACAAACTGTTTTTTTTTTATTTCCCAGTCGGAGGCTAACCTGTTTCAATGCCCTTGTCCTTTGTTTCTAAGCGTGCGATCCCTTCTCGATTTAAAATAATGATCTGTTATCAGCATATAAGGCGCACAGCACGGATGGACTTACTTGTTGGGAAACCGAGCGCGTGGTGTATACACCCGGTGTATCCGACATGCTGGAGCCTTTCTTGCCTTTTTATTGTCTTATACGATTGAAACGAACACCTTGAGCAATTGGCACGCTGGTTGATCCGTAAAGCACGCGAGGCAAGCTTTCATTTTTTTTTGGCAGCGATAGAGTGCCATGATAAGACGTACGTTCGCGCTGAACGCCAGATTCCGCATTACGAGCCAGCCACCTATGGAAACGTGGCTATGAATGAGCGTAAACGATGCGCAAAAAATCAATTGGGGAATTTTCCCATGAAGCACTTTGTTTACTCTTGCGGTCATCATTAACGTCATAGATGCATCTATGATGCGATACGTTTAATATGAAGCAAAAAACGGTATCATGGCAAAACACCTTTGCTGTATTCGACGCTATCACTTCCTTATTTAGTGCTTGCATTTTTGCAGTCTTGACGCAAGCCAATGTCACCTTGTATGGCATTGGCTCCTAACCTTCCTAAGGGCGGAATGCTGAAGCGAAACTCCTTCCATGCCAAGATTTTCAGTATCCATCAAATACCCAGCCATTGTATTTGTCAGTCTTATTGACGCAACATGCCGCAATTTTGCTTTTTAATTACTGAAGCTAATACAAGCGTTGGTTTAGAGTAGCTCATAAATCTCGGTAACGGTGCGATTAGAGGGTCGTTTCGACACGCATTGCGGGTAGTGTCGCTGTGAACCGTTTGGGTGTTGAACTGTTGTTGGAAAATCAGAGTCAAGTTCCCAAGCGAGATAATGTAAGGCGCTGAAATGGAAATTGTATTCGAAACGGTCGCATAATGCGTCAGCGCAGCCTTAGCTTCCCTTATAAGCTAAAGGAAAACTGCAATTTTTTAATTGTAACATGTGGAAGCCTGGAAGCATTCGGAGGCCACCATGATCCCCAAACCCAACAAACCCCTTCGCATCGAAAACCTCCGTCTCATTTCCCTCGCATCTTGCGTGGGCAAACTCCTCGAGCACATGGTGCACGACCGGTTAACACCATACCTCGAGGACAACAAACACTCACCATGTTCGGATTCCGATAGCATCTGCCTACGCAGGACGTACTCCTACTCCTCAAAGAAGACTTGCTTGACTACCTCGATCACAGACGCAAATCATCAATCCTGGCAGTCGAAGTAATAGGCGCATTCGACAACGCGAGCCACGAAGCCATTCTCCGCAACCTCGAAGATACAGGCTGCGGACCCCGAATCTGTAACTATATCAGCAGCTTTTTGACACACCGAACAGCAACAGTAGGCGTCTGCAACCTCCGCAGCGATACATTTCGGCTACCCAACAAAGGACCCCACAAGGATCAGTTATTTCATCCCTCCTTTTCAATATCGCAATGATCAAGCTACCGAAACAACTGAACGCCATCCCAAACCTATGCCATGCCCTTTACGCGGAAGACATCACGCTCTGGACCAAAGCACCTAATACTCGACAACCAGAACGCAATAGCCGGTGAAGTGACCATTGGAGGTATCTCCAATGAACAATGGTCCATTGGAGATACCTCATATGCGCACCTGAAAAGCCGGAGCTTCTCGTCCTGAGCGCATGGACACGAGGAAGACTACCCAACTATATCGAACCCGATCTTAGCGTCTCGTTCAATGGAACCAAGATCCCCTACAATCGACTCTCTTCGCGTACTCGCACTTCACATCCACAAGGACGGGTCAGGGGTGGCCACTCTACCGCGTCTCCAACGCACACTGTCACAAGTTACGCACCTTGTCAAGAGGATCACAAACAAAAGAAGCGGACTCAAGGAGCACGACACACTAAGCATAATTCAAGCTCTCCTAACTAGCCGTATCACCTACGGAGCTCCCTACTTGACGCTCAAGCCGGCTGAAATCAAGAAACTCAATGTTGTCATTTGAAAGGAAAACAAAATAACCTTGACCCTCCCACCCACGCCATCAACGGAGAAATTCCTCAAGCTCGGCGTCCACAATACGTGGGAAGAGCTTGTCGAGGCTCATAAAATCAGCTAGCTAGAGCGGCTGAAGCTCACTCCCACCAGACGTGCAGTTTTACGCCACCTCAACTACAGTGAAAGCTACATTACAGACACAAACCACAAAGCAAGAATCCCACCTGCCGTCCGGGACTCTGTCAGCGTTGCAAGTTTACCGCGCAATATATATCCAACTTAGCATAAAGAGCGTCGGCAAAGCAGAGTCCGCGCACTCATAAGAAATTCGGGATAGACCCTGATACGAGCTACACCGATGCTGCCTGGTATATTAAACGAAATGCCTTTGCTCTAAGCGTCACGGATCACAAAGGCAAAGAACGTGCAGCTGTCACCATCTGAGCAAGATCCCCCGAGACTGCAGAGGAAACGGCAATTGCTCTGGCAATAACACCTTGCCCTGAAGTAGCAGTAATCCTAACAGACTCCCAAGCAGCAGCTCGCAACTATAAAAAAGGACGCACATCAGAAACCACACTGAAAATACTTAGAAATCACTTCGCACGCGCCCCACTCTCCTACACCCACATCAACTGGGTTCCAGTCCATCAGGGTATGACAGGAAATGAGGCGGCACACGCCGCTGCCCGCGAGCACACCAGCCGGGCTTTCCTGCCATCCCTCACTAATCCGGCCACCAACGTGGATGACATCGCCCTAAAGTACTCGGAGCTTCTGCAACACCACCGACTCAGCAGAAGGACGTACGCTTCACCACACATTAATCTGAGCAAAGAGGAAGAAGTCATCCTGTGCCGCCTACAGACAAACACCTACGTACACGGAATAATCATGCACAGACTATATCCCATGCAGTACTCGTACACATGCCCCCATTGCAACGTCCCAGACACCCTGCACCACATGGTCCAGGATTGCCCACTGCGTAACAAAGTGGCAGGCCCTACCTCAGAAGCTCCACAAGACGACTCCAAAGAAGGCCGCCCCATAGAAGCACAATAAGAGCACCCCAACTCACCGCAGATCCATACGACAACTGAAAAGTGGGAGACCAAGCTTTCCTCTGATGACCTGGACGACCAACGCAGTTTCGTTGCGCGGGCCAAGGAGGCAGCCCAAGCCAGAGGGTTCTTGGAATAAGGAATCGTCCCACCTAGGGTAAACCGGGTGGATGGATGGATGGATGCGATACTTTAATAAGGTAAACCGGGTTCCGACTCGGATTACCGTTTCAGAAAATAAATGTTTAGTTCGCTCTCTCTTCCTGGTGATGTTTTCATCATAGCACGTGATTTTCTACACCTGGGACCGAATTCACGAAGCTTCTCGTTCGTGAGTGCTGTTTGCCATTGGATAGCCGCATTTTCTTATATATCCGCCATGAGAATTAGCTGAAATATGCTCTCAGAACAATTCTATCGCAAGAGATTCTTCTGAATACGGGCGCTGGCTTTTCATGATTCTGTTTTATTGTGTGTGTATATATACGTATAGACCGTCGTCCTGAAAAACAAAATGTGGTCGTAAGGCGAAGTTCGTGCTATCAATTTTCTTGTCCTTGTTATCTGCTCGCGCTAACGATCTGTCACTATTGGACTTCGCCCTTCATTGTAACATGTGTTTCAGTCTTTTCCATTTTATGCTCAATTTCTCGTGATCATCGTGTTTTGAGCAATGCTGGTGCCCTATATATTCCTGTCACTGTAAGCCATGGCTTGTAGATACTACAGCGTGTAATTGCAAGGGCACTTTTTTGTATTTTCTGTGCGTCTTTCCCTTTAGACATTCATCACGTTTTCCCTTACGTGCTTGATGGTCTTCAGCAAAAAATTAATAGCGTACAAATTTCCGACAGTGCAGCCGTCAGTTATGCCTTGAATATTGAAAAGCCTACTTGAGCAGACAGAAAGCGAAAAAAAAAAGTTTTTTTTCTTTCGGTGCCGCATTACAGAGACAGACACCGCATGGCGTCAAAGAGTCCTTTGAGCATTGCTGTGCCGCATTTCTTTGTTAGTTAGAATCGCCAGATCGCTTCTTGGGTTACCCGTGGGGCTCTACATACCGCCAGAAAAGGACGTTCCATCCGCATTCCAGCAACCTACAATGGAATCCTTCCTTGCTTGGCCGTACTACCTGTATCAATCCAAAGCATCGCTCCACTTTCCTTTCAGTTTGAAAGTTACAATACTAACAGGAGAAATGACTTCACTGTGAAGCATCGAGGGAACAAAAAACGGCAGTGCAAACCCAGTGTTTTGCTTCAAGTTATGTATTTATTTATTTGACGCAGTAGTATTTAAATAGTTCCCATTCGCAAGCAGTGATATCAACACGTTGTAAAAGGTGCGGGAAAAAATAAGCGGTTACACATATTTTCAGTCGTTATCGACGCATGGATTCACCGAAACAATTGTTACATCGTGCAGGCTCACCTACACCTCGATGTCAAGTTAAACTTTGTCGCCTAAGATATTTACACACGCTACTCACAACTGTTTTTGGGTAAACAACATAAGCTATACTATGCTAAGCAAACAAAATAAACACGCCACACACTTGATCTAACACTTCAAGAATATTAGCGCAACAACATCGCTTTTTTTTTTTGAGATTCATACGAGAATGCATTGCTCTCGACCGGCTTATCACGCAACAGCGCGCATTAGATGAGTATTTAGAGCTGGTACACAAGACGCTGGTACCTATAGCTGTTCTTTAGTTCATATACGTCCCGATGAGCTTGTAAGTGTACCTAATTTATGTTTCCCACATCTTCGCAAATGCGTTCTCTATTTCTGTCGCATTATCCGTTATTGTATATGAATTCCTGGTTTATTTCTATACCTCACCATATTATTTATGTCTGTATTATGTGAGTTGTTATTTTTACACAGGCGCTGTGCGCATCAATTTCGACCACCTCAGTCTCTCTAACTTGCGCCAAGTGCATCGTACACGGACGTTTTCGCCGTCGTGGAAGGAAGCGAACCCGAGACATCGAGCTCAGCAGCGCAAAGTCATAGCCCCTGGATTAGCGCGGCGCCTGGACTTAAGTGCAGGCGACTTATGCGTGTTTGGGGAAAGCGTGGCTTTATGCAGAACATTTCGTAGTCGAGTGCTCAAAAGCGTTGTATGCGAGTGTTTCTAATGACTAAGTCCTTATCTGTGAATGTAAAGTGCGCGATTTAATTACAGCCAAATGACATTTTAACGCGACTTCTCGAAAGAAAGAGCTTCGCTGGAAATTGGACTGTGATTCTGCAAGGCCGCAGAACTGTGCTGTCCTTTTTTCACCATCCCCTCTTTATACGCTACATAATAAGTTATAAAATCAGCACGGGCGGATAACCGCGGCCTGGGCACAGATCAATACGCGTATGAACGTGCCATACTGTAACATAATTTATGCCCTTAAAAGGGTGTAAATTCGACCTGTACAAGTCGAAGTACAATTCGACCTTTAACTCGCATCTTTACAACCAACAATGGTACAATAGTTCACACCTTTACGCTTTTATATTCAACACCCTTATTCACATTTAAGCATGTCAATTATCTTGCAGTGATGCAGTGAGTAGTCCCGCTTCTCAGCGAGCACAAACGCGATCATGACTTGATTTGCTCACCCAAGAGGGCGCTAGCTGCCTGCGCTGGTTAGTATGCTCCCGAAGGGGGCAGATCTGCGCGTACTTCCTCCATTTTTGGTCCAACGCTGCGTGGTATAGATGTACTCATCGGGAACGTAGGAGCCGAAATTCTGTTGAAGCATGCATGCAACGAGACGGTGGGCGGCACGAAGGCATTTTTCGTGAATGTCCTACTCTACGCATAGCGAAGCAGTGCGCAGCTTCGAAATGTATCGCATGTGGCTGGATGCTCGAACAATTAATTGTTTTACCTGTCCACCGGTAAAATGTTTTGATCTCATTTTTTTTCTTAAGCGTATCTCCGCGACACTATGCCATCGTGATCAGTGAGAGCGGTGAGTTAGCAATGCGCGCCGCGTGAACTGAGTCTTAGTTGACATCGCAGAGTCTGCATTCGCGCGCCTCTAAAAACGTGCTTTCAAACTACTTAACGTAACTCAATGGAAGCCAACCACTTGCCCAATAGTCGATGAGCCCGGCTTTTCCGTCGTATATGCCAACTATTTTTCGTTAGGCCTACTGTGAGGTGAATGCGGCCGCAGTGGGCAGAACGTCGCAGCATCAATGCGCGCACCGTTTTCGTTATGGTGCACGCGAAAAGATCTCGCCTATAACGGACTATAAGGGTAACACCACGACATCGTCTGGTGCACTTTCCGAGACAAAAGAAACACATTCTCTCAAGGGTAAATGTTCGGGCAATATGCAACGTAAACTATGTGGTGAGCCAGTACATTTTTTTAAGAGTTATGCACACGTCATTCATGCATTCATGTCATACATGTGTTTTGATGCGTACATGCCATGTCATAGATGTGGGTCACTCTTGTCAAGACATGCAATGTAATGCGCGCGCGCCATTCATATCACATGAATGACATGGATGCTATGTGGTTCGTGCTATTGTATGTCATCATGTATGCGTATCATGCATGTCATGTCTGCATTTCATGTCATTAATAATGCAATGCCACGCATGTCATGACATGCCATGTGTGCATGTCATTCATGGTGCCATGTCTCGCATGTCATTCATGCGAATGGTTGTGTGTCTCGACGCGATCAGGCTCATCACGCTCTCCTTACTTTCCAAGAAGTAAGCAACTTAGGCTCACGTTTGCAGCTTATTTCTATTTTCATTTGACAAGATCTCAGACACTATTTCTTCTATTTTAACATTCTTTAGTAGCGTAACCTGCAGTGACCGGCCCTACTGTGCGTCGCCTGTACTGTGTGTGTTTTATTTTATTATTTGATATTTGGCATCTTGCTATTTCTTTTCTTTTTCCGCCTCTTCTTCCTAACTTTGAATTCTATGTTTCTGTCTTCTCCTTTCGGAAGAGTGTAGGTGTAGTGGCAATTGTTATCCTGATGGCAGCTGCCAGCCTGCTGTAGCTTTCCCTTCCCTGTCAAGTGATTCATTCGATGGGAAACATGTATATGCTTTCAAATGTAATAATAATATTGTCTCATTCATGTCATATCACGCGTGTTATGGAATCGGGTGTTTGCGATGCCGACAGCACTGAAGGTATGTAAATGACCACGTCGAGTACGTGACGTTGGCTTCTCTGCAGCGCTGTAGAACATTTTACTTTTGTTTCAGACCACGTGATGGTGCTCGACGAGTAGTGGCGCGAGCGGTGAAAGGGTAGGCGCTACACTGCTGCCTTGGAAGCATAGTCAGAGACACTAGCTGCAGTTGTAGCAATTTACCAGCATAGGGTACCATAGAAAAACTATTAAAGGGAATTCTGGCGTAGCGACCGTTTTACCTACCACGGGAATGATGGTTCTAATGCAGATTCCACTAATATTCACGCTGGTGGCTCCAGAAGTTCTCCTGACATTATTTATTATGCTTTATAATTCTAGATTTCCAACTGCTCGTTGTTTTACAAACACAGCTACGCAATATGACTCTGCTGCGCAGATGCGAATTGACGAATTTATAACGATATATTTTGCTCCCAGTCATAAATTATTAACGTAGCACATTCATTTCAAGCCAGGGGAAGGACGTTTAGGCAAGTCTATGTACTTCCCATCATTCCCATGCTGACCGGGCACTCATACATGCAGATTACGTCTACACTAGCACCAGAGGATTCCTTCCAGTAATTTTTGTAGGAAATTCTATGCTTGGCATAGGTTGAATAGCATAGCTTGCATATGCTTGAATAGCATCACTCAGTGCTGCCTTTCTTATGGCAGTAAATGCATGGCGCTTTGCACACTTCCATAGCGTTGTATACGGCTGCATAGCACTGTACTTCACATTATATGGAATAATTGCCGTATGAAGAAAATGAGACAGGAATCTAGAGTGAAGGAACGCCTTTCTTTCGCGTTTCTTTCTCCTATGCCGTAAATAAATCAAACAATTTTCCGGATTTGCCTTATACACCGTTGCATAGCGTCGTACATAATCGCATAGCGTCCAGTGGTCCAGGAATACAAATGGTTCCGGTGTAACATGATAACAGGCGCAATTTTATCTTTTCTTCTGTACGTTGCAAGAACGATGAGTTTTACGGTTTTACGGATGCTAGCAATTAAACCTTTAAACGCTTTCAAACGCATGATAGTTTTTGCTATTCCAAACACCGCTGCTCGAGATCGATGCTTGATTTACGTCATGCCCTGTCTGAACGAACAGAGACGCGACAAACGAACCAGCATGATCGAGTCATCTCTTAGCTCATAACCTGCTGTTCACAGCAAAATGGAGCCCCTCTGGATCCGAACGCTCTGAGGGAAAGGCCTCGCTTCACAGTCTTGCTTGTTAACTTTTCTAGCTCGGCCGATGACTAACCGATACGTTACTGTAGCGCCACTGGTCTGCAATGGTCGCACACCAGGGAACGACTGATATGGTCGAGCATTTTCCTCGTGGTAACAGCCGTTGCGGGCTGAAGCTTATCCATCTTCGCAGGCAGCTCTAAGATGGTGCTCAGATTTTGTTGACTCCGTGTAAAGCAAACGGCCGGACACTTGTATAGCAGCGGGCGATGAGCAGTAAATCATTTGATCGCACAGTTAAGGAACAAGTTGTGGTCCGTTCATTTTGGGAATCAAGCAATTACGCTACGCAAATAGAAGAGCACTGAGATTTGAAGCTGCCTTGTCAGTAGACGGGGGTACGAAATAGCGACAAAAACGAAACTGATGTAAGAAGTAAAAAAGAAAAAAATATGACTCAGGCGCCCGCAGCTGTTGTCTTCCAATCAAGCGCGCTGGTGGTCTCTATCTCGATCGGCCTTTTAACAGTTTCCTCACCCGCTTGTCTGGCTTGGATTCTAGCCCCGTATGTTTTCTTCCTTTTTTTGTGTGTGTGTGTTCCCGGGGGGCATTTCGCATTTTATAATCCCTTCGATCTTTAGTGACTTACGGCGTGGTGGCCACAATTTAATGCGACCATTAGCAAGCATTATGAATGTGCGTGTTTACCAAGGAACTCGATGGGAAGACGTGCCTCGCTGGCTCTGGCATCATTCAGTAAAACAAAATCCAAAGAACGGGGCAGAAAACAAAATCCCATGCGCAAAGAAAGTCGGCTAGTTCACAATAGATGGAGAAAGTGAGAAGTGAAAGACCCCCCCCTAATGGGCACCTAAGGTTGTTTCGCACGTTCATATCAGAGCCAGAAGCGTGGAGCCCCTTCTACTGCCTCGCTTTTCCTTTGGCATGTTGGGCCCCGAGGCACTTGCCAAGTCGAGCGACAATAGAAAATGCCAGCAGAATGCGACGCCCTCGCTCTTCCTCGAAATTCTTGTTCGCGGAGAACGCTGGTGCCAAGTTTCGCGCGAGAGGAGCTCCATTCGCGATGTGTGCCTATTTTGCGCATTTATCACTCGTAGGCTTTGAAAAGTAGATTAAAAAATATAATGGTACTAAAACAAGTCAGCTCGTTCTTGCTTCGTCTGACCTTCATTAAAGACCGTAATATCACTTTTATGACAGCGCAACTGTGCTAAGAACAGGCGCACATTTATTAATATGCGCTCCTTTCGTCTGTCATTGACGTTACACTCATAATTTTTGCTTCCATATATAGGCAACTTAACTAAAAATGAAATTCGGGGGTTTTACGTGCCTAAACCACGGTATGGTTATGAGGCACGCTGTAGTAGTCGACTCCACTTTAATTTTGACCGCCTGGGGTTCTTTAACGTGCACTCAACTCTGTAATAATAAAGTTCCATCAGCCTCCTCCTCCTCCTCCTCAATGTGCGGTACATGGGCGTTCTTGCATGTCGCCCCCGTCGAAATGCGGCCACCACGGCTGTGATTTGATTCCACACACCCTCAGGCTCAGCAGCGCAATGCCAAAGCCAGCACGCCAACACGGCGGGTCTATAAGCAACCCGTTCAGCGGCAATGCTATACTGTTTGAAGTAGCATAAATATTCTTTCGGCGGTGTCCATGGCACAATGTCACACTGATGCGCGCGAAACCTCAAGTATGGCAGCGGAATGTTGACGCAGGCCATTTAATTAAGCATCCAACTGTTATAGTGGCATCTAGATGTGAAAACACGTAGCACAAGCAAATTATATGTCAAGAGAAAGACAGAAGAAAGCGGAAAGGCAGGGAGGTTAACCAGATAGGTAGATTTGGTTTGCTACCCTACGCTGGGGACAGATGGGAGGGGGAGGTAAAGGGATAGCAAAGTAGAGATAAAGAGAAAGGAGCATAGGCATAGGTCACAGTCAAATACTGTCACTGTGTACCGTCACCACACAGAACATTAGCACTTGCAGTGTTCAGGCTACAGCCGCTTGTCGAATTCTGTTGCACTTAAAAAGTGCATCACTGCCCTCGTCACCTTCCGCTTTGATGGTTTGTGATTTTGGCATTCTAGAATAAGTTCCTCATTTCGAGGTCTTTGGTCGAATCACGCTATCGCGATTTCGAGTGATCATCTGTTAATTGTAGCGAGGACCGTCACAGAGAAGGCGTTGAAGAGTCTCCTCGCTACCGCACTCATCACACGTCGCGTCGTCGGCCCGTCCGATTCAGAATTCAAAGGACTTAGTGAAGGCCACCCCTAGCCATATTCGATAAAGCAGGGTAGTTTCACGATGGTAGAGTCCAGCTGGAATGCAAAGGCGTAGAGAGGAGTCTAGATTGTGCAGCCGGTTGTTTTGAAAACTTTCCGCGTTCCACAAGGAGAACGTGATATCATGGGTGAGCATTCGAAGTTTTCTAGCGGCATCTGTCCTTGATAACGGAATCGGCTCCTCTTCGTCACCTTGAAGAGCCAACCGAGCAGCGTTATCGGAGTGTTCATTCCCGATGACACCACAGTGACTTGAAAGCCCCTGAAGTGTCATGTGGTGCCCTTTATCAGCCAAGGTATAGATTAGTTCTCTAATCTTGAATACCAGTTGTTCGTGTGGTCCACGCCGCAGGGCTGATAGCAAAGACTGCAGTGCTGCCTTCGAGTCACTGAATATTGACCATCTTCGATGTTGTTCTTGGCTGACGAGATGAAGTGCAGCGCGAAGAGCTGCAAGTGCCGCAGTCATCGGTGTCATTGGGTGACATATCTTGAAACTGATGGTGGTGGCTTTCGCTGGGAAAACCACGGCTCCAGAGGAACACTGGGGAGTTACTCATCCATCACTATAAATATGTACGTGGTCGGCGCACCTCTCGTGCAAAAGGAGCCGAGTTAGTTGTTAAGAGCAGGTGATAACAGCTCAGCCTTTTTCCTGATTTTTGGCACGGTGAGTTGGAGTGCAGGTCGAGCCAGACACCAGGGAGGAACCGATGGCTTAGTTGCGGGGTGAAGCTTGATAGACGGCAGGTGTAATAATCCGCAATAGTAGTACAAAATGATGCCCGCGGCCTTTCTGACGGAGTATTGCCAGAGCTTGGGAATGGGCACGGGCAAAGTCGCTAATGTGCAGTCTCAACACTTTCACCGAAATGTGTGTTTGTATGGGTTGGTTCCGGGCGATTGCAATAATCGCCACTGTCGATGTGCATTTTCGCAAACCAAGACAAACCCTGAGAGGCCGAGCTTGATTAGCCTGTAGAGCACGAAGATTTGTCTGGCAAGTGTTGGTCAGTACGGGCAAACTGTACCTCAAGAAGCCCAGAAAAAGAGACCTGTACAATTCCGACATTGCATAAACTGACATTCCCCAAGTCTTTCCGCCCAGAAACTTGAAAAGCTGGAAGCTGGGAGATCGCTGTCAGACGCTGTTTGAAGTGGGTCACGTGCGGGCTCCATGAGAGATCACTATCAAGGATTACGCAAAGAAATCTGTGAGTCCTCTCATAAGAAATTATCTGGCCATTTATTAAGATGGTGTAGGGTGTCATTGATTTGTGAGTGAATGCCATCAGTGCACATTTGTCTGACGAAATTTCAAGACCTTGGTTGCGGGGGTATATAGCGGACAGAGTAGCAGCTTTTTGAACTCTTGCACGTATCTGAGGACGTGTCACACCTGAAGCCCATATACATATGTCGTCTGCGTACATTGATAACTTGATCGCTGCTGGCAGATGTTCAACGGGACCAATGAGTGTGAGATTGCAGAATGTTGCTTAGTACATCGCCTTGAGGAACACTTCCGTAGGTGTAGTGTCGGGCGGTTTGGCCATCGCCCGTACACATAAGGAACGATCTCATAAAAAGGTAATGAGAAATCCATTGAAAAACTTGGCCACCTAGGCCAACCATCGCAAAAGCATCGAGGATAGCCTCGTGAGATACGTTATCGTACTCCCCGTTGACATCCAAGAACAAAGCTGCGGGTAATCTTTTGCAAGACTTCTGATGTTGGAAATACGTAGCGAGATCAACAACACTGTCTACTGATGAGCGATCTCGACGAAAACCAACCATGCAATTTGGGCACATGTTGTAGTGTTCCAGGTACCACTCCAAGCAGGCAAGGATCATCGTTTCCATTATATTTCCCACATAGCTGGCCAGCGCTATTGGGTGCTGTGAGGTGAGTTCAAGTGGAGACTTGCCTTGCTTCAGAAGAAGAACCAAGCAGCTTGTCCTCCATTCTTCGGGAAACATGCCATCTTGCCAGGATACGTTGTAGAGATCTAACAGTTATCTCCGTTTTCACACAGGTTGTTCAAGGCGCGGTAGGATATTCCATCTGGAAAGTATATGTCAAGGTGTGGCCCATGGCCTATACTCCGATAGCGTTTCTGCAACAGGTGCGCCGCCGTGAACCTATGCTTATGATAAACGGTAGCTTATATAGTAAATATATGCATTTCTTGGGGACGAAGGAGACGAACTACAGAGGAACGGTGGTTCAAAAGCTATGAAGCGGCTGTTTATTCCAGCTGGGCTGTTTTCGTTCTAGTTCTGCTGACAAGGCTGTCCAGTCTGCCCACAAAGACAACTAGACGAGTCCAATACCTTTGGCGAGGTCGGATGCGGCCGGAGAAGTTACACGCAAAAAGTCACAAGATTTCTGGAGTTCAAGTGCCTTCAATTGCCGATTGCATAAACTGGACCCCATGCTACAGCTACGATGGTATTCTAGCCTTTCCCGCGGTGAAACAACCTCGCTGTGCGACTTGTGGTTAGGAGGGACTTTCACAAACTCCTACTCCTATCGTATGGGAATGGCCGAGAGCCCGGTGTGCGACTCCCGTAGGTGCGAGGAAGCCATCAAGCACCTAGTGCGTACCTGCCCTTGCTATGACGTAAAATGTCTCTCTCTGCGTACAACTTTAAACCGACTGGACTCGAGACCGTTCTCTGAGTCAAAGATACTCGGACCATGGCCACACCCATCACTGGCACGAAAAGCGATTCGTGGAATAGTACACTACTTGAAGTGCACCGGCTTAAGAGACCGTCTATAGTGTCCCTGTGCATTCTCCCACGCGCACTCAGTGCTTACTCTCTCCCTTTTCCCTTTTTTTATTCCCCTTTACCCCACCCCCAGAGTAGGGTAGCAAACCGAGTGCTCGTTTGGTTCACCTCCTTGCCTTTGCTGTCTTTGCTCCCTTCTCTCTCTGCGAAGCCAAATAAATGCGCCAGTGCCATCGCCAGATTTTAGGCTGTACTCCTCCATATAAGGCGACTGTATGCATGGGATCAGAAGAATTCATGACATCTTTGCCGACTATTCGTTGAGTTACGTCTAAAACAACGAACAACGTTTTGTTTACTGCTGCTGCTGCTGCCAATGTTGCTGCTGACGCCATTGCCCCTAACGGTGAAATGGTGATGAGGTTGATATGCTCGGGCGATACATCTCAGGGCGTCATTATCGTTGTGGTTTCAACGGTCCGGTACTCTATTTTCAATCGTGCAAATTACTGCAACCACTACACAGCCACTACACACTGCGTTATGCGGCGGCTACGCGCGGTGGCACGGCCGTATCTTGAGAGCAATCTGCGTTGTGGGCAGGATCTAGGCGCGTCGAAGGCTCGTAGCTTTGTGCGGGCTGTATGTTCTAGGCGCTGAGTTTGCGTTGAAACAACACGCAAGACGAAGATCACTTCGCCCGCTGCTGCCGTGCTTGCTGACGCCAGCGTTTCGACAACGAGTGTCTGCTGTCATTGAGTGTGGTGTGCTTATGTCTGCTGTGTGCGCTGACACCAGGCTTGTTAATTTAGTTAGCAAGCGAATATTTACAAGTTGATGCGGCCGCTAAGAGGGGTGCCCTTACTTAGTAAGACTGTCTGTTAATTTGCTATCGCAATCGATGCTTCTCCTTTCTGGCGAAACTGCGACTTTTTTTATTGCTGGATAGATGTTAACTCTGTAACGACAGTGTGGAGCTTGAATTCCTCAAACGCGCAGCATATAATTAACTATATCATCTTCCAATACGACAAGTTAAGAACGCGTGATATTCCAGACGCAGCTTACACGAACCTTTAATAAAGAAAATAATAACGAATTAAGGAAGTCGTTCCCAAATGTTGCATAGACAACGCCTAGCCCGCACAAGAACGCATTCTTAAATTCGTTATTATTTTCGTTACGAAATGTTCGTGCAAGCCGCCCCGGGACAGCTTCCTGGTGTAACTTATAGTTGCAGCAGGACTTCTCCACAAATCACAAGACTCTTTGGCAGTGTACTCCCATGGTGTCACAACCCGTATCGTTCATGTCGGTCATCCTGGCGCCGGAGTCGCAAGCCACACTTTTAATGTGTCGCGGACACCTAGGTGCCTGACACGTCAGTCATTCGTTCCTTCTTCAACCTGCACTTTTGCGGATTAGGCGCTGAGCCGTGTTTCCGTGATGTTAGCAGAAAGCAGCACCTACTTCCCTTCTTCTGAATTCATATATATATATATATACACGTGGGATCGAGGTGGCGGGTTCAATCCCGTCCGCGTCAGCCGCATCCCGATGTGGTTTGAATGCAAAAGCGCTTATTTAGTTACCTTTAAATGCATGTTTAAAAATACCAGGTTGTAAAAATCTATTCGAAGTTCCTCCACTCCTGATTGGTTCATAATCAAGTCGTGGTTCTGGCATGTAAAGACGGTTAATTTATTGTTTTTTTTTTAAATCCAACTGGTTGGCCCTTCTCACACATACTCTCCCTTCTCATCCCTAGCCTTCGGCGAAAAGATCAGGCTGCGACCACAAGGCCAATCGTTTCGATCGTCCGTGCTGTACCGTGGCTACCACCTGCGATTTTTGTGATGAACCGATGATTCTGGCTTAGCACTCTCGAAATACGCTGCAGGGCTGCTGAACGCGTCTTGAATCGATCGCAGTAATATAGGGTGTAATTCGTTATTTGTTGTGCATTCGATGTGATATGGTCTTTGCCGTTATTACGAAATCGAAAGCTACCTAATAAATAGAACGAAAAAAACGAGCCAGATATTTTGCGGGAGTACTTCTTCAAGATGGGACACTTGCTTTGGCGTTGTCTCCGGACCATGTCTTGCGCGTCCGCGGACCTTATAGTAGCGAGCAAATTGTTATCATGAGAACGACTGCATCGTTGTGTCATACTGAGTAGCTGTGCGCAAGCCCAAGGCAATGAGGAAACAGACGGCTTCTGACGTCACACAACACGAGCTCTCGCCAACGTTCCCGCATGCGCTCTTTCTCTCAAGGTCGGTCAAGGCCGCTGAATGTGCATATACCATGCCAGAAAGCTCCTGATGCTGTTCACGTCGTCTTGTTTTGCGATTCTGGCGATTCTTACTCACTTCGCAAAGCTGTAAAGCATTTTGTATTAGTCACACACTCCCCGCAAAAGAGCACAAACGAGAAAAATATGGGAAAGAGACAGAGCTTAGAACCCACGCGCTTGCATTGTGACATTTATTTTTCTTTTCCTTCCAATATTTATGAAAACTTTGCTCATTGCCTTCGTTAGTGTCCTGATTCGCCTTACTCGTAAAAGTAGCCTGACTGAGGGCAAAGCCAGACCGATGTTCACCATATAGACATATAACCCTTCTGACCCACTTAATATCTTCTTTACTCACTATGCGTGTATACACTTCTTCATGAAATATTTTTGTGATGTGTGTTCCTTTTCGTCCGCTTTCGCTTACCTCTGTTTTAGAATACTTTTATGCATTATGCTTTATGTATTATGCTTTATGAATATTTATGCAGGATCCATTACTAGCCGACTTGGCTAAGGATCCCAATGCCTGATCACAATATTATTGTACCACATATATTTGCCAATAAAAGGATTTCATATTTCATTTTAACCATATCCTAACCCGATAATTTAAAATCTTGAGTTCAGAATGAGCCCTTATTTACACTGTGTTGTTCATCGCTAACAGGAAGTTTTAGCTGGAACTTAGCTTAGGTTTCCCTATTCACACGCTTGTCAAACTCAGGAATGGGATGATTGGGCAAAAGCTGCACAAATTAGATTCAGATAGGTGTAGCATTAGAGGTCTGGTTCTAATTATTTTTTATTTCAAATATGCATCCGTATTATTGTTATCCTGGTTTTCTTTGAGTACGCCTGTTTCGTAGAATGTATTTTGTTCGATTATTACAATTTGTACATTATAAGTTTACTCTATTTGCCAGTGTTCTTTTTATCATTGTTAATTTCTTTTCGATGAATGTTAGAATCTAAGTATGTTGTACAAACGCTTAATCTGCTGCCCCCTTAATCAATGCCTCCCCAGAGGCATGTGGGGTTACATTATATAAATAAGTAAATAAATAAATAAATAAATAAATAAATAAATAAATAAATTATTATTTAATAAATACTACCATTGCGGAAGAGTATTGTTTTGGGTCCCGAAATATGTCAGAATACGTAGAAAAATAGCCAAAATAATTTAAAACGACGGGGAGGTTTAAAACACTGGAACAATAGAATAAAAGCAATAGTGCTACTTAAGTGTTAGCTTTAGTAATTGCATGGCGCGAGTAATTGAACAACATAACATGCTCTTTAAGGTAGATTTTTTTTCTCTTGCTTTTTTAATAGTCACTTAAGTGTGCCGGTGCAACATTGTTGGAAAAGATGGCACATATGTAAATGTTTGTGGTGCTCTATGAGACACAGAGCTTTATTCAGCGATCGTCATTGTCAACTGCCTATCATCAAGCGTGAATAGTGCCTTCGTTCGCGAAACATTTACTTCCTTCCCAGAAGCTTCCTGTGTGTTCTTTTTTTTTACTTATTTTCGTATTTCGCAAGTGAAAGATTCGCATGCTTTACGCGAGGGATCACGCAACAGACGTGCGTCCCTCGATTATTAGTGTCAAGACGGTGTAGCACAGGAGTGCCCGCATCATTTTATTGCTATATATATTGTACGGACGCTCCGCGGGCTTCGCAGCCGTTGGCACCACCACCGCCGCCGCCGCCGTGCTGTCACGGAAATGGACGCGCATGCGCACTGCGCACGCGTGGAGGATAAGACGTCTGCAATGACGGCGCATCGCGTTTGGCTCCAAAAGCAAGGAAGCCAAGAGCACACACCAACACGCTCCGTTGAATCGACTCTGCCGCACCGAAGTCAGAGTTCTGGCATCCGATGCTGTCTAATCCTTTGTTTGGGCGCTGACGAACTCCGACTGCTTTCCTTCGGTCTCGTCTCGCTCACCATTGAGGTGCGACACCGGCAACGTCGCTGCAGGTGCTCCTCATTACGGTAGCGTTCGGAGACGCCTTCGTGGCAACGCTAAACAATGCTACCGCTTTCAATGTGTCTGTCGCCTTCGGGCAAAACTGCAAATATTGTTTTACACGTTTGCGTTACCTCCATATTTCTTGCTTAACAGTGCCAGTACAGGTCCTGCTTCTTTAAAGAAGCGGCCGGGGAGCACAAAGGCGGCTCACGCTAGGACGAGGCAGAAATTATTTCGAAACACTCAGCGGGGTACAGAGATTGCAGCAGCTGATGGAGTTTTATTGCTCTCTCGGGACGACTGTATGTTTGTTTTACGACGTGTCGTCACTGCTATTTGTGAGACACGAGCCTTGTGCAGTAGTCAGTAAGTCGGTGGTTTAAGGATCATGTAGTTCAGTTGCCGATAAGGAAAAAAAAGCACTGACTAAGCACGGGAAGCTCAAAGCAAACGTGTAACATGAAACATCAGTGCGATTGGTTTGAACAAGGAAGCTCCTGACCATCTTTATCCTGTTGACGAAAGCTGCTGGCTATACCGCGGCCTTTATCTTTCTAACAAAGACAAAATAAGTCTTCATTCTTTCATTTTTGAAAGCACTGGAAGCTGCGCCTCTTACTGTAGCCTCTGGTCATTCAAGCTAATCTGATTGCTACTATTTCTGGTTTGTGCTAATGCTCGTGGCCGCGTCACAATGCGTATGAGCGCTATTCTTAACATCACGTTAACGCTAATAAATGTTCCTGGAAGGCCCCTACTGTGCCACAAAATACTATACTGAAAAATCTTGTGTTGGGCTAATTTCGTAAATAATTCGGAAGCTTTCATTCCAGCTAACACTTTATAGCATGTAATAATGATGTCTTAATTGAAGAAGCTCATATACACAAAGGAGGTTTCAGCTGATTTGGGCCAAGTATTAAAAAAGAAACAAGCATATAGGTACTACGTGTGTCGAATTGGTGCAGCATTCTTCTAAGCCATATGAAGCACGTCATGATATTTTTCCAATCCACCAGGCCAGGTAATTAGCAAAGATTGCTTAATTACTTTTGTAAATAGTAACTCTAATGAAAAATCTCCAATACAGAAGTTTTAGTACTTGTTCAGAAACATCGGATTATTTCATCTATGCTAAGGTAACTGCGCTGTTTAATTTATTCCCGGCCTTTCTTTAATGTACACGCAATTTTAAATATATACCACGTGACTGCCGCATAACGCGCCACGCTAGTAATTCCCTCAAATGCAAGTTGAACAAATTGCTCTGTGCATAGAGATCGATCGAACAAGCTGTCAGTAAGTGCGATGGACGTTAGGCGACAAACGGGACGTATCGTTAAAAAAAAAAATTCAACGAAAATGCGGCCGCCACATGCGAATGCCATATGTCACCGGAGACAACATGGTTTTTATCTCCGTCCTTCATCACACTATCAGCCCCCCCCTCCCCTCCCTATAGTGGTTCTTCATTGGTTTCAAAAGCAAAAAAAAGGTGTCTGCGCTGCGTCAAATGCTGCTTCCGACCCCACGTCGCATTCGCACGAGGCAGCCGCTTTTTCGTTGCAGAATTTTTTTCTTAAGACGGTATGCCCCTGTTGTCACTTAACGTCCGTCGTACTTACCGACAGCCTGTTGAGTCGCTCTCTGCGCGGAGCACCGCCACTTTGCTAATTCCTTCAACTTACATTTGAGAGCACTAAAAGCACGGCGCGCTAGCCGGCAGTCACATGGTATCTTTTGTTTAATTTCCCGCACTCTAAAGAAAGGCCGAAAAAAATTAAGCGGGGCAGTTATCTTAGCATAGAAGAAATCATCCGATGTTATTGAACAAGCGCTACAACTTTTGTAGTGAAGGTATTTCGCTAGAGTTACTATTTGAAAAGTTAATTAAGCAATCTATAATAATTGCTGAGCTTGGCAGATTGAAAAAAATAAAGATGTATTGACGTGCTCGATATGGCTCAGAACAATACTGCGCCAATTCGATGCGCGTATCGCCTATGTCTTTTCTTTTAATACTTGACCCAAGCTGAAACACCCTGTACACGTCTTTTCTCTATAACTGCAATTAGCCTCTCTCTTCATCGTTATGTATTCTCGTGCACAATCTTGAACTTTATCAAATTATCTCAATGTTGCGTTATTATTTAAGCAAACAGTTATCCGTTTGTTTAGAAAGAAAGAAAGAAAGAAAGAAAGAAAGAAAGAAAGAAAGAAAGAAAGAAAGAAAGAAAGAAAGAAAGAAAGAAAGAAAGAAAGAAAGAAAGAAAGAAAGAAAGAAAGAAAGAAAGAAAGAAAGAAAGAAAGAAGTGTCATGACTACCCCGTTGTGCTTCCTTTTGTGCTTTTTTTTTGTACAGGCATCCTATACTCGAGGACAGCTTTGAAGGAAAAACTACGGGCGCGTGGCTTGCGCACATGTGTGACGGCGCCCAGTAGTCCGCCAGTGTTTGACAGTGCTTTTGGTTGCTCGGAAAAGACGCTGAATCGATGCAGCTACCGCGTGCGAGGGTTTCGCGTTTGCCCAGACGCGGAAGGGAAAAGCCGCAACATAAGTAAGCATTTACTTTCAGTGGTCTGTTTTATCTTATTTAACTGTTGCTAATAAGGTGTTTATGTTTTCTCTTCCCCAGCTTAAGCTAACGTGGATGAAAACACGGCACTCCTTTCAGAAGCGCTTTCACTTGTGCGTGCTCTGCCTCCGTAGTTTTCCCTTCATTGCCACAGGAAGTTGTACGCGAGTATACTCACGGTTAAACAAACAGGTAAGAAACTAAAGAAGCTACACCAACGAGGTCTCACTGCTCGTGTGAAAATGTGTGTGCTGTAGCGATGAACCCTCATACCGCATGGTTTTAATATGAACACTTATAGGATCATTCCACTGCTTTTCTTTATTGGGCACCCGCCTGTTATTGGGTACCCCATATGGCCCCCTATATGGCCTGTAGTCGGGCACCTGCGATGACACACGATTGCATGCCCCGTATAGTATGTTCTTGAACCAGGGCCCCTCAGCACAGCAACCAGATTCTGCACCCATTCGTTCATTCAAGTTAGTTGACACAATATTGCATAGTTTTACTTCTCAAATCTGCACGGGGTTTATTATTAACGCCTTAATAAAGCACGTTGGTTTGATTTCGGCCACTTGGTGTGTATTCCTCTTTTTTTAATTGTATAGTCATTTAGTTATCACAGCACTTTTGTATCCAGCTTATGTTGAAGCGCTACATTGGCGGCTCAGATAATCTCAGTTTCTAGGCCTAAAGATAATGATAACTAAAAACATGTTGAACCGTTTCAGTGTCAGCATTCGCGTCTCATTGCTGCTGCAGTAGGACTGAATTGACAATAAATGCCGCAAGGTGGACATCCTAGGCGAGGCCTCGTCTTAGCAATCAGGGCGGACTGACTTCCTTCCTTTCGTGCGGGCAAAGCATACTAAAGCAACGAAATTAAAACTGTTTGCCAGCAGTTGCGCTGCTATCACGCACTCTTTCAAACTCTCGGTGAGCGAGCGCTTGAATACGGAGCAACGTGTGTGAACGCAAAAATGCCTTTATCACACTGAAGACAATGTGCCGGACTAAAGTAGGTCCATGACATTGCGACAAGAACAGCGACAGCCCTTTACCGGTTAATCAATAATCCAACAACTTTGACAAACGTATGAAGGGAAGCGGCTCAACTTAGCTCAAACCAAGCAAACATAAGAAGAATTCACCAGCTCTCTAACTCTCTGAAGAATGACTAGTATAGTGAAGCTGCATATATATATATATATATATATATATATATATATATATATATATATATATATATATATATATATATATATATATATATATATATATATATACACATATATATATATATATATATGTGTGTGTGTGTGTGTGTGTGTGTGTGTGCGTGCGTGTGTGTGCTATTATTTGTATTATTGCTCATTTTACTATTATTACCTAACTGAACTTACTGAACCAACGAAAATGGCGAGTGCTGTTCCAATCTCATGTTGCTTGCACCTACCATTGCCCCGCATCAACTCGTCTGCCTGATGTTGATGATCCTCATCAGAGGCCGTTGCGGGCCATCCACTTCGGTGCTAATCCTGGCGATTGGATGCGGCTGGATTTTGGTCGTTCACAGTCATTGCGCACCTCCGCACAGTGCTGACGTCAACGCAGGCATCCTCGCAAAGTGCATTCAGGCGGCGATGAATGTTGATGGGATCACGACCTTCCGGAGTCAGAAACTCCATTAGCGCCCGCTGTGTCAACCGGATGTCGCCACTGGATGCCATGCATTGCTCAATTATTCTGGAATGAGAAGAGATAGGAAGGTGAGAGAAGCGATATTCTATAGCCTAAACATCGGTGCATTAATGACGAAGGGTTCAAAATGTTTGCAGTACTATTGGAAAAGTAGTGGGCTTTGAGACATTACTTTCTGAATCGCCCGCGTACAAAGAGCTTCACTGAAAATAAAAAGAACGAGCAATGACGTCACGAGTACAGTACGAAAATTGTTGATCGGTTTAAACATGTTCGGCATCCCGAGGAGGCTCACATAATTTAGATGTCCAAGGAGAATTCAATACCAGTCACGTATAGAACACGAGGACGCGACAGGCGGCTGCGACCCTGTATACGCATATCGCAGCAAAACAACGTCGTGGCGACGGACATTGCAAAACAATCCGGTCACACCAGCGGCTTCTCTCAATTCCTGTCTCATTCTTGAGTGCAGACCGCGTTTCGCAAGTCTATACATTTTTTTTTTCCGAGCTGGAACTGTCTCACACAAGGATGCGGTGCCAAGACAACAACACCCGCTCGACCTTTTGCTCGCCTGACCTCGAGGGCCGGAACGTGCGTCTAGCTTAGGCTTTCGAAAACGTTAAACTTCAACGGTGTCGTCTGTCGACTCCGTTGCACGGTCGCTAAACCCAGCTACAGCCTGGAGGCTGCACGAAGCTACGTCCTTGGAGCTCATCGACGTTCTTCTGGGAACAAATGACGCGCAGCTCGTACATATATATATGAGAGAGTATAGATAGAGTAAATATTCGGCTGTAGATGGAAAACCGATGTTACTTTGCACTTGATTTTTCTTGCTTAGCTTTTTCTTGATAATTTCTTTTCTTTTGCTTGAGTAGGCCCTTTATTTTATTTTTTCCTAAGCTAACGGCCGAGAAGCGCCACTGCGCATTGGATACCTACCTGCCTTGTGGAGGCCGGCAGACTTGTGCAGCTTCGCCTGTCGCTATTTTCGAGGGTTGTCCTGCTCCGATTGGTACACGCGCGAAACGAACACGGTTGCTCTCTTTCCTTTCATTTTTAATATTCAAGGGCAGGAGCGCGCAATATGTCTTTTGAAAATTACCGCCGCGTGGGTATTTCTTTTCTCGGCCTGACAACATTCTAATTATTCAGCTTTTGTCGAAGCGGACGTTCCATGTCCATCGGGTCCAACGTGATCAGCCTGTGCTATACTTAGCTGTCTTCTTTGCAAGCCTTAGGAAAAAAGGAAAAGTTGAATAAGTAAGCCGAGCGAGATTTTTTCTTCTTCGGTGGTTTTGGCGACCTCTAAGCGCGCAAGCTATTTTCGTGCCAGAGTACAGGAGACAAGACAAGAGTACACGAGTATCAATGTAAGAAGTGTAGGCACTTGTAAAACAACATCCATGAACCAGAAATTTGGCTGGAGATTCTTGTTCGCTAAGGACATTCTTTTTTTTTTGCGCACGAATTACGTTAGCTTTGTTTTCAGCGCTCATCAATCTTCAGAATAATTACCGTTGTTAACTAAGCATTAAATACGTTCTCCACCTTCTTCAGGGTTAACGTGCACAAGGGGCTAGATAGAGCATAAATTAAGAACACGTTAGGGTTTTAGAGCGATGGCACGATGCACTAAGCAGAGAAAGCAAAACAAGGGTCTCGCTGCCACCTCTCTGCTTAGATCCCTTATATTTGTCTTGGCACTCTAGGGGTATTGCACTCGAGCGGTATTGCACTCTATTCTGGAGCTGTTTGTCCTGTATCTTCTTCTTTTAATACTTCTGTAGTTAATATTCCAAAGCAGCAAAACCAACATATATCACCATATTGCTTATTTCTTATTTCGCAGTCATGGGCTAATAAAGAATAGTCAGTAAGGAACTACAGTGGTATGAAGGATGCCCTCAAACACAGTGTGCATCGGGATCACCTCGTAAACCAAATAAACGCTAACAATCATCACTTAGCCAAGCCAAACCAGTCTTATCGATAATCATGTGCTGGTACCGACATCTGTCGCTGTCTTCGTTCTTTGGAAGGGTAGCGGCTCGCCCATTTCACAGTAAATTCTCAGAATCAAAGTTGTCTTCAAACCAGCACTACCTCCCTTAGAAGGCCCCTGCGCCCAGGAACGCATCCTTCACGTGTTAGGTAGGCCTTACATCGCTGTCTTGTTGCGATACATAGCGACGTCGTCATTCAGTTATCGTTAGTCGTACGTATGTTAGGGGCAAATCGTGTTCTCGATGCGTGTAACTTGCAGCCTATAATGCCAAATATAAATCATATACATAGCGCCTTCGGTCAGCGCTTCAATACCATTCGCGATCGGTTCTTTTCCTACCCTTATAGGTTCACAGCGTCGATCTTTGCACAACGTTCTTCTGCTTAGTACAATAACACAGAGACTTACTCTCTGCTTGGAGCATGACTATTTGTGCTCTCTTGTCGCTCATCCTATACACCGATGGGGCGGCCTTGAAGTAAGGGGCTTTGTAGTTCGTATATCTGCGTTTCAGTCAGTTTTCTTGTACTGGCGTTGAGCCTACAAGAAAAATTCTGCCACTCAAGGTTGGGAATTGGACATTCCGTGCATCCACCCCTAAAATTTGCGTGTACCAGAAAACCTACCATAAAAAAACGGCATGTCACAACACAGGCCACTGCATCAAGTGCAGCATGCACCCCCCCCCCCCCCCCCCCCGCAACGCCCGATAATATTCCTGGCTACGCCTCCACTGAGGTGCACAAAAGTTTGCACAAGATATAATGGTGAAAACGCCTTACTCAACTTTATCGCTAATCATGGCTGTTTCCGCACTCGTATCCGCGCTTGTGTGAACATCAGCACTCCTGATTTCCACCGCCTCGCATGCATGGCAGCGGCAGGGATCAACGTCGGCAAACATTGCGCATGAAGAAATTATTTTCCAGTGCCCAGAGCCGTATATAGGGGAAAAAAAACGAAAGATGTAGCTGTAATTCACTTGTCACATATAGTCAGGGATCCGATACACCTCAATGCAGTGTCTGAGCAAAGCATTGCCAAAAATATCGTAATTCTGATCAACGAAGCATCGAGACATTCCCTCAATAGTGGCCCGTCTGTAAGCTTACTCCGCGCAAGACATTACCGCACGCGAAAATCGCATGCCCTCATACATCAAGATAAAAGAAAATAAAGCAATAAAAAAAAGCATGGAGAACCACTGGTGATCGATCCGTGCAGATTATAAGCGCAGCTCAAAATTTAAATACACGTCTCAGCCTGTTTGTTCACGCGCAGACAGCCGGTCACAAGTTAAAGACCGTTCACACGGCCTCATACCTAAGCTCACTGCAGAATGAAGCTCGTCCGTCATCATGGGCTAGCGATGCTTCGGATGCTTCACACTCGCTTTCTCGTGGGGCTTGCCACGGCAACGGCTCACGCGTCGTGAGGACAACAAAAAAATGAGCTAGTTATCTTGCAATTTCTTGCTACTTGCCGGTATCCTTAATATTCTCATGCGACGATGATTATTCATAAATCATATATTTAGAGGCTCGCACATGAATTGCCATCGATCGCTCTTGTTCGAAGCGTTTTTCAATACTAAATTTTTTCGCCAATCATGCATTTCGCAGAAAAAAAAGAAATTAAGTCTTGTCACAAAATGTCCTCCAGACAGTTTTTCCGTCGCGCATTTGACAAACTACTGCGACAGCAACAGAATTCTCGCACGCACGTACGCTGGCAATGTGATCACAATAACAAGACCTGCTGAAAAACCCTCATGGGTGCTTTCTCGTTGGAACCGCGAAGTGTAGAAAGTACAGGCTAACGGAAAAAGAGAGAGAGAGACAGGAAGAGAAATTCTCGCTCGCACAGCGAAGGTTATTGCGAGCTTCAGAGCGGGCAGCGCAACGTTCATTTGGTGGACGCCAAATAGGCTGTCCGCTTCGATGAATTGTAATTTCACGGTTTACCCTGAGGCTCGCTGCTGTCGATTCAATGAGAGAGAAAGAGAGAAATCTCTTTATTGAAAGGCGGAGTGGTAAGCCAGCGTAAGAATCGTTCTTTGTGTTTGTGGCATGTGGGCAATTGGAAAACTCGCCGCTGACGAAACCCACGAGAACTGACAGGTAGAAAATTGGGCGAGGAAGGCAAGCCGGACGTCCAGCAAAGCTGTGGAGATTTGCTTGTGTCATTCAACTATTTACTTCTGGCCCCGCCGGTGCAAAATGCAGGCTGTACAAACGTCACTGTTCTTGTCGTTTCCATCGGTGAATATAAAAAGTTCTGAACAAGACCCCTTGATTGATATATTTACTCATTTTTGCTTATTCCCACCGCATTATTACTAGCTTTTATGGTCGCCTAAGCATTGCAATAGGAGGTCTACGATAAAACTTGCGTACAGAAACAGCTCTTTCCGGACATATTAGCGCTCTATAGTGTTGTTTTATTTTGTCTCTTCCCACCATGACAAATAACTGACCATCGACTCAAGCGCATCGTATAGTGTTATAGTATGTGTTTATTTTTACAGATTAAGGCTGGCAGATATGATCGATTGCGAAGATAGCCGCTGAAACGGTGCTGCTTGTCCCAGCGACCATCATAGTCCTCCTCCTCTTCATCCTCCTTTCCTTGTGGCGTTAGGATCCCCGTTTCGCAGACGGAAGACCACTGGGAGACTCATTGTTCAGTGACGAAATAATAGCGCTTAAGACACGCAACATGTGTATGTTGGATTTTCCTAGAACCGACCTGTAGGCCACGCAAGTTAAGTCAGTCAAACGGTCTAAAACGGCGAATGTGCAAGCATAGTGCGACAGAAACTTGCGGCACGAGGCGCGCCTACTCCGGGAAGTCGAAAGCCACACTGAATCGCCTTTTTCAAAAGAAACTGATCGATGAGTGTGTCGCACAGATTCTTCGAGCGATTTTGCGATGCTACCGTGCGAAGACGTTTTATCCGTTGGTCTTCGGCAAGGTAGAGTGTCCTGGCGATTGAATTTCCGTTATATAGAGAACATGGTAGGATGGTGTCAAGGATGGTCCACGGCGATCAGACACAAACAAGGTAGAAAGGGCTGTAGTCAGTTGTTTCATGCTTCGCTGTGTTTATACGCGTACGTGATGAAAGGTAAGACGTCATCCTCATGCATCATCATGCATGGCACGTGGCACGTTACTTCGAAGATGTTCTGGCACAACAAGAAGGAAGCGAGCTCCACTGGCTGAGCAGTTGGTTTTATACAGCGAGCCGTCAGGTATATAAAACCAACCACTGGCTTTGGGAGTGTGAGGCGCAATAAAAAGAGGTTCCAAGCTTATGTCGTCACACTTTTTCTGCTGGAAAGCGACAACATTGGACGATTCAGGAGCAGTGATGATGAACATCTTCGATGAAGACATCGAAGATGTCTTCCTCGCAATGTGTCGCAATCAATGGTAGGCTAGAAAGGCAATGGGAGTCATTATAACGGCAGCCGCTCCTGTAAGTTATCACAAAGTCATATTCTTGAAGTCGTAAAGACAATCGGGCCAGACGACCAGACGGATCTCGAAGAATTAAAAGCCACCATAAAGAACGTTGGTTGGCGAAGGTCTTCAATGGGCGACCGCAGATATAACAGTGAACATCGCCTGGAACTTGGATTCTGAAGCAGCGTCTGTCCTGCCTGCTTCTTCTCCGCGAATGAATCGCCGAAGTTCTCTTTGATTTCAGACTTGAACTGATCCCATGGTGTAAGCGTATCCTCGTGGTTATCGAACCACATGAGCGCCGTGTCCGCCACGAAAAACACAACATTTGTGAACTGACTTACTCCGTACCAGTGGTAGTAGTTGAGCCGAGTAATCAGTTGGGCTTGTTGGTTGAACATAGTAGCTGGCGACTATATTTGTTGAAAGTCAGCACTGCGTCTGTGTACTTTGTGTATCTCCTTTGTCTCCGTTGGTTCCCGCGCCTTCTGCTAGGTAGTAGTTGCTCACCTTTTCGTAGTGCGTGAGCCGTATGGATAAGACGTATTTCCACGTCGTTACCGGACTTGCCTGGGAAAAAATGAGGCTCCATGAAGTGCTGGCGTTGCCATGAACCAGCCGCCGCTGAAACTTGTACCGAAAAGGGTCATCGTGAATGAACTTAACAACAAATAACAAAGGCTTTACAGTAAAGTTTCAGTGGATTCCCTCCCACACTGGTATTTCTGGCAATGAAAACGCTGATGCGCTTGCATACGCAGCGCTCTATCATCCTCCCAAAGTCAAGGCTCCAAAGAGTAATCAGGTGAAAAAAATCTCATATTCAAAATCACTTTGGTTCGCTTTGGGTTCCATCGGATATGCCTTGCGTAAGCAAGAGATTTCACTAAGAGGAAGACTCACTTATATATCGAATAAGGACAGGATCTGCAAGTACACCGGCGTGGTTATTTAAGATGGGGCGAATAATTTCTCCGAACTGTGCGGCATGCAACGAGACAGGAGACATTAAGCACTTTTTGTGGTCCTGTCAGAAATTCCGATATGAAAGAGGTGCTCTCCTGAAGAATCTGCAAAAAAAGGACCTTCCGCATGCGTGCCTGCACCACCTTATATTTCCCGAGGGATCAGTTATAGCCCGCAAAGAAACTTCACGTCTCCTTATCGAATTCTTAAGAAGGACCGGTTTGATGGACATATAGTGAAACCATTCAACGGTATTGTAAGAGACGCTCGGGCGGAGCAATTGCCGGCTTTGATCGCCAGGCTAAATCCGCCTGTTGCTACAATTTACCACCACCACCACCACCACCACCACCATTTGGTACAGTCCGGGTTCTGCCTTCATCGCGTGACATCTCGACCACCAGGAGTAATGTAGGCACTCCAGCTAAGCGGCGGCTTCGGCGAAGATCAGGCGGTTGGAGAACCATGTTGGCGAGATCGAAGTACTCCACTAGCTTTACCGAAACTGTTATGGATGATTGGGTATTTATTTACCGATGAATGCTGGCAGAGACGATTGATCGCGAATAAATCTGTTGAAAGGCTGGTGCTCGACGCAGTGACCTGAGGATGATGATGATGACGCCTTATTTAATGTCCCGAACCCACTGTGGGAAATAGGCCACGAATCAGGTAGATGTGATAAAAAAATAAACAATGGAAAATAAATTATTAATCGAACATGAGAAAGAAGTCAATAATAAGTGAAATAAAGTAGTGTATACTGAGGTAGTCATTCTTCATAGACAGGAACAGTAACACGATCTTAATTTAAAAATACCTAAACTAAAAGGTAGGCGTAATGAATGAGTAAGAAAAATTTTGAACAATCGTATTAGATTATTACTGTGAATTCGTGCTTTTGCTATTTGAACTTCCTAAATTCACAGCTTATTAAAGGAGAAATTGGTCAATCAAGGAAAATGAGAAATATTATTAATGTGATCTCTTTGCACCGCAGAGGTAACTATATATGGCTTGGCAAACGTTCCCGTGGTTATATCCTAATACCGGTGCTCTAAGTGATAGCAGAACAGTACTGCCGAAACGCAGTCCTATGGATTAGATAGCGTAATTTCTAAACACCGTTTTCGTTGAGTAGAAAACCTCCGACACGATAGTAAAGAGTGATCGATGGATTCCGGTTCATTGCAGAGGTAGCATAAAGGGGATAGCGCCAGACGACATCTGTGCAAGTAAAAATTTAGTGGTGGAATACGGCAGCGTAACCTGGGAAATGATAATTGGAATTGTCGATAAGATACCATTGCGGTTTCAAGAAAAATTTAGGTTAACAAAGCCCATAGACTTTTCTAATGAGAGGCGTTTTCTGTCTTTGGTCAAAGAAAACTGCCCGTATCTGGCCGCAGGGATATGCGCAGGACCAAAGTATTCATCCTCTTTTTCAACGTCCTTTTCGCGCCGCGTTACAATGTTTATATTGACGCGCAACATCGATGTTAAAGAAACACGTGTGTGTAGTCCTCGAATTTCAGTCAATGATAAATATTTTGTGCACTGTTGACAGATTCCTAGCAACAAGGAAGTACAAAGCGCACTTCGTAAATTGTGCAATTGTAGTAAGATGTTTTTCAATGCTAATTCCTGCTAAGCCAGGTATTTTTAATAGCGGTGGTTGCTCTTCCCATACGTTACGCCAGACATGACACGAGCACGCAGTACTAATGTGAAATGTGAAGAAAAACGTCGCGTCCTTCCAGCAGCACCGCAAAGGCGATTACCTGTCATCAATTATATCACATACGAGTTTCATTCGGAAAAATGGACGTATCTAGAAAGACCCGGGTGCCGTATCTTGAATTTATTCATTTATTTATTTATTTATTCAGTTAGTGAGTTAGATAGCTAGTTAGTTAGTTAGTTAGTTAGTTAGTCAGTTAGCTAGTTAGTTAGTTAGTTAGATAGTTAGTTAGTTAGTTAGTTAGTTAGTTAGTTAGTTAGTTAGTTAGTTAGTTAGTTAGTTAGTTAGTTAGTTAGTTAGTTAGTTAGTTAGTTAGTTAGTTAGTTAGTTAGTTAGTTAGTTAGTTAGTTAGTTAGTTAGTTAGTTAGTTAGTTAGTTAGTTAGTTAGGATACTCTCAATGCCATTGTGGCGTTACAGAGAGCTGTGGTACAACTTTTGTGCATTGTTGCAGAGATAGGTTTTAATATATTCAGTAGAATTAAGTATATATGGAAACTCCGCTTCGTATAAACGTTACACTTACAATGCGTTGGCCATCTAGTTGGTGTGAATCCATAATTACTTTGTTTAGCGCAAAATGACGGACACAAGAAAGACGACAGGACAAGGCGCCTTGTCCTGTCGTCTTTCTTGTGTCCGTCGTTTTGCGCTAAACAAAGTAGTTATACACACTAGTTGCTCAACCTCTTTGCAGATTGACAGCGCAAGGGCCTCAGAACATGCGATGTGTCATGATGTCCTGTCCAGGGTTATTCATCGCGATTAAGCCACAGTTACGGCGTGGCCTTTCATCATTTATTTGAATTTTAAGATGCCGTATTCCGTTGACATTTGCGTTAGGACATCGAGAAAGACCTTCAAAGTCCCTTGTAGCATTTTCTTAATATGCTAAATAAACTGTACTAGACGCAACACTATTCTCTCGTTAACATGTAAGCCGAATGCCAGATGATGCAACATGTAGTAGATAAAGTAACAGAACAAGTTAAATTCAGTAAGTGAAACAAAATTTTAAACAGTAGCATGTCGCCGTATCCACATAGATACGCAAAACGGCATGATATTTTCTAACAACGACGCCTTTGCTAAAATAGTTACATTTGCTATCGCGCCATGACCAAGAAGCGCTACTGTAATATAATTAATTCAAGATAACGGGAAGCAATAATTATACGGACGAGAAAGTTGACTCTTAGGAAGTCTTGCATGAGGGTTTTCCCCTTGTGTGTTCTGTTCTTTACGAGTTGTACAATGGGTAGGCATTGTTTTGTTTGCAGTTTTTGAGCGGAGGAGGACGACGCTGTTGGGTTTAGTGGAATAAAACTGCGCTTTATGGTGATTAATATATACTGTGATCAGCCGGTCACAATACAGGGGAAATGGAATCCCCTGCGTTCGAGAATACAAATACCTAGGTGGGGCCGTAACCAGGAACTATATTCTGGAGGGGTTCTGTGGGTACATCGGCGGTCATTTTGAAACTGTTATACTCATTTACCTTGACTTGTGAATCCGGCACATCGCTCACATAAAATAGTGTAAACTTACGTATATACGTCGACATATACATATAATATACTGACATACGTATATGCAAGCTGTGTTGAGCAGTATATCGCTGCCGCAATAATTTGCGGAGGTATCAGTACCTCCTAACCTCTCCTCTTGTTACGCCCTGCCTAACAGTATGAATAAAACATGGCATGAGTTGCATGTAAATAGATGAAGTACTCGAAACGAAGGGCAGGAGAAGTCCTGCTGTAATGAAACATGAAGCACTATGGTGGCCCTACAAGTATGAGATGGAGCGAGGTCTGTGCAAAAGAAATATATTTCCGGGACCTACGTATAGACAACTGATTTTGTGCTTAAAACGGGAATTGCAGGCTGGACTGGGGAGAGAGAGAAGGGAGGAAGGAAACGCAGGGAGGTTAACCAAACTTTGCCCAGTTCCGTACCTTAGACATGGGGAAGGGGGAGGAGGGACTCAGAGAAAGAGAGAGAGCTGACATGAGTCGCACTTTCACATACACTAAGCCTGGTGTAGCATATCTAAAGCAGGGCACTCAAGTCTGTAGCCTTCAGTTACTGTAGAAGAGTTCGAATGGCTTTCTGGGCTGATGAGCATTGGGGCTAGGCTCCCAACACTTTTCCTGCTGTGAATGGTCTATCGTCCAGTCTAATTATGGCACACTGAAAAGCCTGACATTGTTTATCGAAGCAAGAACAGCGGCACAGACGATGATCGATGATCTCTTCACATTTACCCTTGGCGCTCATGGGTAAGTCCGCTATTTCAATGCGATAGTTGTATGAATTAGTGAAGGCTACACCTACCCACAGCCGACACAGCAGTGTTGCGTCACTTCGTGAAAGGTTTGTTGGTAATTGCAGTCGGGTCGAGGCTATATACTCGACTGTTTGGTTTCTGCGGAGTATGCCACTAACTCAACGAGATGGAACGTGCGAGATTGCGAAGCTCTCTTGCTGTGTCTACTCTCGACAAATTTATGAGGTGTGTCGGTGCTCCAGCCTGGGCCCGCCGGGTAGTGTCATCGACGAGGTGGTTACAAACGATGCGACGATGTTCTGGCAGCCACTGAAAGATTATATTATGCCCTCGTTCAGAAACGCAATGGCAAATTTCGTCGATTTCGGACACCAGTTGGACATAATTTCTACATTCTTAACCTTGTATGCATTGGAGGGCTGCTTTCTAGCCACAAAATAATGCCCATTTCCTATTTGCTTTTTTTTCAATGTATTCCGCAGCAGTGCGAAGAGCGGCGAGTTCGGGCTCTGTATATCTCGTGACGTGTGAAGTCTTAAACTTGATGACGCCCGATCGAGATGGTATAACAATGGTGCACGTCGAACAGTCCGAAACTGAAACGCCCATGTAAACATGGATCTGGCTAGCGTACGAACTATGCAAAAGCTTCAATGTAACCTGCTTGAGAGCCGCGGATAGCAGGCTAGACATGTTCGCAATTCCTGTAACAGCAAGGTACACATCAGGCTTTTTTCAAGGCACCCCTGAGCGGATGGCGTTCTTCTTGATGGCGAGTATATCAATGATAAAGAATGCTGGTCAGCCGCAACTCATCTGGAAAACGCTCGGGTCCTTTCGCAATCAAGCGAGTGAGATAGTGTTCAGAAACGCTAGACATATGGTAAACTGTCGCCTGGAGTGCGTCAACAGCTGTATGAGTCTTTATTGGGTGGCCTCTCGTAATGAAAATTGTTGCTACTGTGAAGGATATCTAAATAAATGAAATAAATAAATAAATCACATCTAGGTAGCCCCACACATGTTCGAAGGAGTTAGCCTTGAATGCTCTCTAGGACACGGATGCTAGTTTTATTGGAGAGCACCGGCCTGCCATATCGCAAGTACCCTGGGAAAAGCGTCCTGTATAGTTGAAGCATAGGTGCCACGGATATGCCCTACGTTTTACCGGCGAGAAACATTATTATATGGACAATAGAGGTGAGCCTCTTCTTCAAGTATGAGATGTGAGGGCTCTATAAAAACTCTCTATCAAAAATAGCGCCTGGAATCGGTGAAATATTACGTATAAAATTGTTTAGAATAATTAATGCGCTGAAAAAGGACACAGCGCAAAAAGACAAGCGCACGAGAGAGCGACACGCACACGTCGCTGACCTACAACTTAAGTAAAGCGCTGTCGGGTGACTGCTTGCAGGGGCACACGAGAAACTACTAAAGCGGAACTACAGAAAGGTATGGATTGGGCGTCCTTCGAAGTACGGGATGTCCAGGGTAAAATCTGTTTCGAAAAACAACTGAGGATAGTGATATGGCCGGCTACGTTTTTCACGCACATCTATATAGGACACGTCGGCTCACATTTCGAGAATAAATAAGCAGGAAACTGACCAGTATATATTCCGAGCAGCAAGGAAACAGCTTTGTGGCATCAGCCAATATCCGGTTTCAAATTAGATCCTAAAAATATCGATCAATTCATTCATCCATCCATCCACCCATCCATTCATCCATCCATCCGTCCATCCTTCTATTCGCATATGTATGTATGTATGTATGTATGTATGTATGTATGTATGTATGTATGTATGTATGTATGTATGTATGTATGTATGTATGTATGTATGTATGTATGTATGTATGTATGTATGCATGCATGCATGCATGCATGCATGCATGCATGTATGTATGTATGTATGTATGTATGTATGTATGTATGTATGTATGTATGTATGTATGTATGTATGTATGTATGTATGTATGTATGTATGTATGTATGTATGTATGTATGTATGTATGTATGTATGTATGTATGTATGTATGTATGTATGTATGTATGTATGTATGTATGTATGTATGTATGTATGTATGTATGTATGTATGTATGTATGTATGTATGTATGTATGTATGTATGTGTGCGTATGCATGTGTGTGTACGTACGTACGTATGTCTAATCTAACCAAGTTGCCCTTCCAGAAACTCTAGGGTCCAAACTTAAGGAGAACGTTAATTGTTCAGCAGTGGAGATTACCAACTGACGGTTGGAGACATGAATTAAGAAAGCAGGGCAGAAATGAGGAAGGATTCGTGCAGGCATAGATAGCTTCAAAAGATAATGCAGGAATAGGGAGTATGTTAGATTCCAAGGATGTGCGTAATTTGTCGACATATAGCAGGTAACCTGACCATAGATAAGACCTTTCTTGCTGACGCAGGCTAGGTGACTATGGCTTCCGCAATACAAAGAACGTTCTTTCAGCAGTCACTTATCGTTATCATCATCATCATCATCATCATCATCATCATTATCATTATCACACTTCAGGCCTGTTTATTAATGAAGAGCGGACGTAATGTCTGAACGAAGCACGGGGAGAAATACAAATTGCTACTCTCAATGCGTTAGCATTCTTAGGTTACCTAGGGTGCATGTGAGTTACCCGAGGACGTTTAAGTGTATCTTCAACAAATAACGCCGCATCTCTGCGGTGGCAATGAGATGCAAAGGTGCACGCTTGCCAAACACTATTCTGCAACCAATAAATAGTCGAGAACACTGGGAATAACCGATATACGCTCATGTAAATGCAGTAAAGGCGCTTAGTGCGAAATTCAAACATCATTCAAAGGGCGTAAAAGAGGAAATGGGCACAGCTCTTTGATTGCCCGAGGACTATTTAATATACTTATCGTTACGTAAGGCCAACGGAAGTACAGTTAATCACGTGCCCCCAGCCTTCAGCTCATGAGTGTACGTTTTGTAAAACCTGGCCAGAAGATCGAGCCAAGTTCGTTTCATCTTGGTATAAGTCGACACCTAATATGCGCATCTACAGCACCTCATTGACATCGAAGTGCATTTGGTTCCATGAAGCCTTGCGCTAGAGTTGAAGAAAATACTAAACTACGTGAAGCCATGATAGGTGACTGTGCAGTTATAGATAACTTGCGAGGTCAGCCGAACGGTAGTAACGCACAGTGGGTGCGCTATCGAAGTCGTTGGAATTTGGCAGGCGCAAGTCGTCTCAAGTGAAGCCATTAGCAAGTAATTCCTTCGCAGTGCGTGCAAGGGTTCGATAGCACCTCATTACGGTTCCTTTAGTAGGCACTCTCACGATCGTATATAGTCAAGGAAAAGCGGCAGCACTGACCTCTTCTATAAAAATTCAAACAGCGCATAAACGACGGGACCAGAATGAGGAGGAGACAAACACGGCGCTGTGTTTGTCTCCTCCTCATTCTGGTCCCGTCGTTTATGCGCTGTTTGAATTTTTATTCTGACCTCTTCTGTCTAGCTATTCTATACAAAAGGAGTATTTTCCTCCAGGCACAGTGGGGTGCACAACATTTTCTCGAATGATCTTTTCTGTTTTTACGCGCCGATAACAAGGAGATAAGGGAGTTGTTGTTAACATCCTGCAGGTGCACCTGATATGAATACCGGATCACGGCTGATATTCAGCACCGCGTTTAACTCGCTTATAGTTCCAGGAAATTGTAGTGCTTTTGAATGGGTTGGTGTATATATATATATATATATATTTGCTTATCCGCGGACTCTGGGAATCGACGTAGTGATGTTTTCAGGAGCTAGCAAATGAAAATTGCGGTTTGCTATGAGACACGCTGCAGATTTTAGTGTCGAACGCGTCCCACACCCGCCAAAGTGGACCTCCATCATCATCATCATCACCATCATCATCAAGAGCAGCCGCCACCGCCGCCACCTATTTTTATGTCTACTATAGGACGAAAGCCTTTTCCCAGCGATCTACGATTGCCCCTTTCTTGCACTCGCAGAATCCCGCTTGCGCCTGCAAATTTCCTGATTTCATCAACCCATCATGATGAAATTATAAAATTTCTGCCGTCCTCGACTGCGCTTCCCTTCCCGTGGCACCCATTCTGCAACTCTAATGGCCCACTGGTTACCTGCATGGCGCATTACATGGGCAGTCCAGCTCCATTTGTTTTTTCTGTTAAGGTGGACTCAGTCTGGTTAATCTCCCTGCCTTTCCTTCTTCCCTTCTCTCTCTCTCTCTCTCTCTCTCTCTCTGTTAAGGTCATGTAGGATATCGACGATCCCCGTGCGCTTTCTGATCCACACCGCTGTCTTCCTGTCTCTTAACATTACGCCTAGCATGTTTCGTTCCGTCGCTCATTATGTGGTCCTTAGCTTGTCCTCGAGCTTATTTGTTAACCTCCACTGCCTCATATCTTCGCACCAGTAGAAGGCAATGATTGTGCACTTTTCAACGACAGTGGTTAGCTCTCAGTCAGGATTTGGTAATACCTGCCATATGCATTCTAACTCATTTTTATTTTTCTACAAATGTCCTTCCCTTGATTAGTGTCCCCTGTGAGTATTTGACCTATAGATAAACGCACTCCTGCACAGATTCTAGAGCTTGACTGGTGATAATGAATGACATGATCATGACTAACAAACCTCCAGATTAATGAAGTAATTTTATGACTTATGGACAAATTGGTTCAAATAAAATATTTTGAACGTATCTATTTTTTCCCTCAAGTTGTTCCTGATATTTACTGTTTTAGAATGGATAATATAAAACGAACACTAACCTAAATGGCTACCCATTAGTGCCAAATGTATCGCATATGCTGCGGTGTATTGATAACTCAGAGTTCTGATTTAAGTACGGGAAACTTAACACATATGCTATAGCACCGTCTTCGATACGCTGGCGAGCTTTCAGCTGTTAGTTGTTCAGCAAACCATTTACTAAATAATTGCTTACTGTAAGAATCATGTCAGAGTTCAAATATTTCTTTCTTTTGCAAATATAGTTTTTTTATGCCTACAAATAAAGGTAAACGAGTTGGTCTAATTTTGCTTGATGTTAAACAGTATTTGGATATTGTAGGCTAAAAACATTTACCAATCTTCTGCCTATTAATGAACTGAAGGATCTGTGTACATGTGTTTTGTTTCATGAAAATGCAAGTAGAGGTCGCATTATGATGTCATCACTCACTGATATCGACAGTAATCTCGTTTGCAGGAATTTGTTTATGGAAAACGCGTGGTGTCGAGCTCGCGTCGCTGCTTCCTAAGTCTAATAGCAGTATTTTCTATTTATTTATTTATTGTATGATGTATCCTGTGCAATTTTCTTCCTCTCTTTCCCTTTCGCTCGGTTTCTCTATCTCTCTCTTATTAAACATTTTGCCTTGGTGCATGAAACGTGTGACGCACGCACGTTATTTCTTGCATGTTTCACGTGTAGTTTGTTATGTTAGATCAAGTTCGACAGTGATATATTGTGCGGACTACAGAACCGCAGATGGTAGTCAGGTGGGCGGCTTGGGTGCAGCAGTTGAAAGGCTATGTACACTATTCCCTCGTAACGACAAGCCGGCCTTGAAGCGTGGGTATAGTACAGGTTGAAAGAAGTAATGTTTCTGTGTATACGCGGTGCACACAAAAAAAGAAAAGAAAGACATGTGCCTTGCTTTTGCGCTAGCCTGCTTGTTCATGCATTATATCGTACATTCCCAAAACCAGGGCCACACGCATGTTTGCGCTCCTTTCTCGAAGTAGCAGCAGTGTGGACAGCAGATACGTCTTCGAGGCGTAGGCCGCTTTAACGTACTGTGAGAACTGGTCAGATTGTTAGACCACACGCACAGCCTGTTTACCTGATCGCCGTCGCATAGGGCGCTCCGTCTTTGACGACGCCTATGCCAGCTCACAATCGCGCGCGTGGTTTTGATCGCTTGGCCCAGATAATGGCCTCATGTCGAACGCGTAGCAGGAGCATGAAAAAAGGAGATGCAGCAAAAAAAAATGACGAATGTAAAATAGACGTACCGAGTCGTACCGCACCTAACTTGTTCCACTCACCACAGTTCTGAGCTGCAACTGGGTGCAGCATTTGACCCAGCAAAACCGCAGCGCAAATTTGTAGTGATAGGAGGTTCAGAAATTACGCTCCAACATTGCGCCGTCTCATATATATATATATATATATATATATGCACCTACACGTGCATATGCCTCCATTGTCATGAACAGACAACTAGCCACATATATTCGTCTGGCACCAGAGTTACGACGTTTGTTTGTTCGTATGCCTATTGGCACCTATAGTGAAAAGGCGTGAACAAGCTCGACTGCAAGTTCTCCTTGACATCTAGCGCTTCGATAAAGAGTGGCAAGATGCTTTCTGACAATTGGCACAAACAAAGTGTTCTGTACCGGGCGTGAAAAATAAAGGCCTCCGACTGCGCACTTTCCAACAAAGACAGTCTAAACACTCCGACGGTTTCATGCAACGAAGGATGGAAAGCATTAAAATCGCAAACTTAATGGCTCGGTGTCACAAACACAGGTGCAGACATTTGATAAGCCGAGTGACACGAACGCAAATGGGGCAATGCATGAATCTGTGCTCTGCCGAGACTGCCCTACGTGACAGCATTACACAACTGTGCTTATTTTTTTTCCTTCTTTCTGCTTGTCTCGAGGAATGGTCGTTCTGCCTACGCTTATCGCAATACATCTTGCGTCCTTCGGACATCGTGTCTTATTTGGAAGGAGTGCGTCCCCGCTCTCCGGCCCTACGTGCTGTCGTGTGAACGCAGCCCGCTATACGCTGTCCTGTTTGTGTAATGGTGGCAGCCTCTGTTTCCCACTGCATTTCGTTCGGAGCTTCATTATATTTTCGTCTACGTGAACCGAAGAGTTGACCCGTTAGTTCGTGTGATTGCTGAACTGTGCTGACGCAACTGGCGCCAGCGCGCCCTAGCCCGCTCCTTGCGCGCGTGGCGGCGACGTGCAGTCTGGACGTGCAAAGACGGCGTGCCGGTGGGAGCAACAAATCCACGTGTCACTGCTGCTGCTGCTGCCCACCCACGGCGCTCCCACTGCTGAATCAAGGTTCGATGCCAATAACCTCGTAGACCTTCGGCAAGACTGACGCTTTTCGCCCGGTGTTATTATTTTCTGAATGTCATGCTCCCGGTGTTTTGTTGTCAGCCTTACCCTTACCTTTCCCTATACGACGTGACCTTGAAGATTATTCTCGTGTATACAGGACCGCCCTACATCACCTTTTTTTCTCTCTCCCTCTTTTCTGGCAGAGTTTCTTTTTTTCTCTCTCGCTTTGGTGGTGGTGAATTGTAGCAACAGGCGGGTTTAGCCTGGCGATCAAGGCCGGCAATTGCTCCGCCCGAGCGTCTCGCACAATGCCGCTGAAGGGTTTCACCATATGTCCATCAAACCAGTCTCTCTAAAGAATTCGCTCTTACAGAAGTCATCTTAGCCGCGATGACAAGTGATGTATCGAATCAATGAAATAAGGGTTGGAAGGAAACCTGTGAACCGTCGCCACGTGTTGATGGTTGTGGACAGACGTTTATGATTCTTGAGTACCAGAAACTTGCACAAATGGCTTTGACAATGGCGTCTACGCTTTTACCTGTTATAATGTGCCGTGAATGATGCACATGCATGTGACGTGTGTTTTTCTTTCCCTCCATTTTCTTGTCTTTCTACGCCCAATTTTCTTTCATCCCATTGTAGGGTAGGAAACCATTTTTTTCTTTTCTGTTCTGGTTAAACTCCTTGCCTTTATTTTTTTGTCACGCTGTCTCCAGCGCCTTTTTTTTATTTAGTACACGTAATGCTACAGTGTTCGTGAAGTAATTGTGCATTGCCACATATAGACTCGAGGCAACTTTTTAGCAAGAAAGGAATTCTTTGGGCTTCATATCAGAGTTTGCTTAATCGCCAATCCTGTAACCGATCTCAATAATTGCTCTTTCCAGTAACGTCAGCCAGGAGACTGTAGTATGGTGCCCTTTCCGAAATCTGTTGGCATTGGATGTGAGGCTTATAACATCGTCGGTATTTAACATTAACTTTCTTTTGTGTTAAGAAGTTAGCTCTCACAGTGCATTATTGACATGGTGTGTCTAGATGACTATGGAGCACACCTCTTAGAAACGAATATCAGTGAAATCGATAAGGGTTTATAATTTCTGGAAACAGTCTTTTGTACGCGGACACTGCTGTTAGGGGCAGCTTTCATTTGCTTATTACGAAATTATTTATGGAGGAACAATAACGCTCTCGGAGATTACGTAGTAAAAAAATAGCACAAATTCTTCCTTCCTCCTACACAATAGCGCCTTACTTATTGAAAAGTGTGGTATTGCTAACTGTCATTCCAAGAATAATTTCCCCGTGCGGATTATATTTTCAACGATTCTTGTTTTATTTCTGATTGCGCATGTAGCTGCTACAGAATCAGTTTCGCAACAGCAGAATGTCGCTTTTTTCCCCTCTCGTATCCTGGTTATAGCATTCTTCACACGACAAACACACAGCTTATGAATCAAGTGCAGCAGGCAGAGCATATTACTGCATCTGAAAAAGGCGTTGTCAAAAGGAAGTGAAACAACTTGACGATGAAGGATTTCCCACAGCGAGCACTCAAGTAATCCCACTCCCTCCTTTCCCAAGCTGTTTAGTTTGCTTTCATTCCGTGTTTCCCAACAAGACAGTGTCATCCGGCTGCTGACAGATATGCGGCGCACGTCTAAGGCAGGGTGCCATATTCAGCGAATAAAACGAATCTGCTGCTGACGGTTGCGGCTCGGCGGGGTACACATCCTATCAAGCGTGTTATATTTCTTTTTGTTTTGTCTGTGGTCCTGAAAATTGTATTTTTAATTATATACTGTTGTCGAACAAATGTTGACTTCAACTCTGACGTCGGCTTTCAAATGCGTTTCATTGCCTTGTTTTTTTTCTTTCTTTTTTTTGACTGGTGCCATAGGTAGGTTCGCAAAAGAATTAGTTACTCTCACACTCGCGTTCACTCAAACTTAACGTCATTACTGTCTTTCATTTGTACTTATGCGACGGGATACGAACTTAAAATAATTGTAACTGTGTTAGTAAGTTACCTTTTGCCAATAGATAATAAGAGAGGGAAATAACGAAAGATGGGTGGTGACGCTACCTTGAAACTTCCGCGCCAGCTCACCGAGACGTCACGGATTCAGAGCCCGTCTGCTCGGGCCTATAGTCAAACATCTAACGGTAAAAGTTGACTACATTGTATTATAAAAGAGCCAAACACTGACTGAACTCAAGAACGTCACGAAAATTTTTCTACATAAATGCGAAAAGAATACTTTACAATCCGGACGTCACGCTGACGTACCGGCCCTGGAGTTCTGGCGCGAAATTCTTAAGTGAAACTCTGGCCGTCACTTTCTCGTCTGGTAGTCAACCTATATAACCGCGAAATCAGCGAAATGAGAGTTCTTCGAGAATACTTTATCAACCTCAACTAATTCAGCGATTCCATTTAGTCTCCTTTTAAGGGTCACTCCCTCCCGTTCATATTTCCGTCCAGCCCCAACCTCCGTCACTCTAACGCTCTATTTCACGTCTGGCTGTGAAGCGAGTATGATTCAGCGTACTGATCGTGGGTGAGTGGGCCGACATATGGGGCTGTCTCGCGTTAACGAAAAAGAAGCGAACCTTGACCGTGGCTCTGCTGTCGATCTAGCTCGTACATGTAGAGCTAGTCGACATAAGGCACCTGCCCTGTCGTGTAAGTGTAGGCTTATGTGTCGTCTCCTCCTGTGCCGTTTTTTCAAGGATAAATCTTTACCTTTGAAGTCCCAAACAGCTGGCGAGAAAATTTCGTCAGCTGTCACATGGCATCGGAACACTGCAGAATAGGTGTAGTTCTAATGTTCATTGTTTCTTCATCATTTACTTAGTTATTACACGTTAAATACTTGTTTTTTTTTCATTTCAGGTAATAAATACCAGCAATGTGCGAATACTGATTTCTTGTCCCCAAATCAAAAGTAATTTCTTGCAGTAGGAAGTGCACTGACACAATTTTTGTCGTCCTTTACCGCAGGGTATAAACAATGTAAGGACGAAAGGAAAAGTAAGAATGTAGCGCGTGAAGTAAAATTAAGCATGCGTGTTACTCTTACGTCGGAAAGAAACATTTTTGTACATACTTGTAACCACTGGCCTCACGAATAATCATTTTATAACTAAATGTAATATATTCTTTTAATTATAGAGCATGTAGCCACGGACACAGGAGAGTGATCGAAAGATCTGCCCGAAAGTGCGCAATAGTATCGCCGAAGAAGCTTTTCGAGGGAGATAGAAGCTGACTTTCGTGCTCTTTCCAAATCCTTTCAATTTCTGTCACTCCAGAAAGTCACCCGCGTACTTAAAGAAGCTACATACGTAAAGCTTTGATGTCATCGATCATTTCCGGAAGGAGAGCACTGCGCTTCGACTAAAGCTTGCGGGTTTTTCGCCCAGGCCGTGTTCCGCTTCCAAAGCCGGCGATAACTACTGCGCACATGTATGCGTGCATGAATGTGTAGTGAGCGTCCGTCACTTCGCCGTTACTCACGGTGGGGGTCATTGCCCCTTGCTCCGGAATGCTCCTTGCTCCCCCGTGGTGGCTGCCCGACTGGGCCGCCACCACGGCCATTCGGTAAACCTGCATTTACTTTTGAATAAAGTCAGTCGACTCTCCGTTCTCAACTTGTCAAAACGTGTATTCCTTGCCTCCGTTAAACCAAGCTCCCAACATATGTAAGTGCGCACAGGTTAGCTTTTCACTCCAGGCGCATCGTTCACGTGGCCCGCAACGTTGTAGTCTGGCCGTCAAGGTACATAGTTTTGTTTCGACAACCGCAGCGGTGTCTGAGCAGCTATGACCTTCTGGTGCTGCGTACATGGTCACGAGTTCGTTTCCATGCCGAGGCGGCTACATTGCATTTCTCATAGAACAAAGCGGGGCTTCGTCCGTTTGTATCTCAGCACCTGTCACCCTTCTTCATGTTGCGCCTTTTGGTACAGCTTGTAACTGTAATGAAACTTGTAACTCACAATGAAACGTCACGGTTTTTTTTTTTAATTTCCGGAAAAAAACATCCGAATGCTTCATTTTCGTGTACTTTATTACCCTCGAATATTAACGCGTTTTTATTTTTGTTGCAACTTAAAGGTGAAAAATAAAATTTGCATGCCTTTCTTGCTTTCGACTGAAAGCGCCTTTCTGCATCTGTGCAAAGGTGACGTCTAGTTGTCTAGTTCTCTATACACCCATGTGTCATTCGTTCAGTTATCCACAAGTGTCTCTTGCTATGTCTCACGATTACTCGTAGGCTAGTTTGCTTTCCCAGCTACGATTTTTCCCTCCCCTCGGTTTTGTTTGATAAAAGTGCAAGCTGCATTGGGATGGGAGACGAACGGAAAGACATTAGCAAAGGAAAAACCGTCGCAGAACCTACTGACTGTGTGTGGTATGGTCACGTCGCATCGGAGACAGCCGTTTTTCCTTGAATGAATGCATTTCGAGAGACACGTTCAAAGAGAATAGCAAAGAAAAAGATGTCGCCTTGTTTTTTTTTTTTTGTACGGCATTTTGCCACGGCCTTTCCAGTAGAGATATTTATCGTCCGTATACCGAAGCTGCCCTTTTCGATCGGTGACATTTCCCACGCCTCATTATTTACAAGCGGTTTGTTACCTTGTTACCTTGTTTGTTACCTTGATACCTTGTTTTTCATCGCTTGCATGCGCAGAACAAAAAGTTCAAATACGGGCGCAGCCTAGACAAACGTGTTCCGAATCGAAAAAGAAAAAAAAGCAGTTGTCAGTGTCACTCGAAGCCGAAGAAGCACTGAACGCGACGGCAAGGTTGAGCGTTGAGCTGAAGGCGTCTCAGAAGGCTGGCGTGACGAGAGGCGGGACAGAAGCTTCGCATCCCGTTGGTGCGCGAGATGAGACTGAAGGAAACCCGTTGGCGTTGGTCAGCGTCCAAGGGAAAAGGATTACATAAATTCACCTTCACGTTCGTCATGGTGTGGTGGCACGCGCACAGCTGCCCAGCAGGAATGCTAATGTGTGAGCGCACAACACTCGTGCCAGCAGTGGAAGCCGGAACACTGCCCTGTGTCATCCGGCAGAGCGAACTGAGCCTCACGTGACGGTGCATCCACTTGGCTTCCTGGCATTTTGCAGCCACATGAACTTCGCAAGCCTACGGCGATGGCGGAAATACGCATCATGCGTCGTGTAATTGCTATCGCAAAAAAAGAAAGAAAAAGTGTTGCCGGGAAAGTACTGACCAGAACTGAGGTGTTGCCTCCAATTGCTTTTTTTTTTGTAGTCTCCTCTGCGTGACTTTACAAACTAAAATCTCTGACATTTTAGTGTGTGCGTGCGTGTGAGTGTGTGTGTGCGTGTTTTCACATTTCGCTTTCGAGGCATGAAATGACGGTGCCAAGGATTATTTGAAGCAAGCATTTTTTTTTATGTGCGCAACGTCTCTGCCATGATTTTCTTGTTTTAGTTTGGTGTTTTGTCCTCGGTCTGTCTCTTTCAACACGGTCATAATTTCGAGATTTGCATGCAAACGTGCGACGCCTCTCGCGTTGCGTGTTCAGAGAAGCGCGACTTATCGCCGTGTCCGTGTAATGCTCCGAAGCATCGCGTCTTCGGCGTTCCATCTAGAAACAAAACACGCTGCACGAGAGCCTGATTTGGCAAGTTCAGTTTAATTTGAAAGCAGCGACGACACAATATAGCTCATTTCAGCAGGCATTGGTGCTCGTCTTATATAACATCCAGGCAGCAGACGTTCAGCCGCCTGTGTTCCGGAAAACACAAATGTAATACCCAATTTTTTTTCTTTTCATTAGTTTTTATACGTCATCTCCACCCCTTCTTCAGCCCATTTATTTCCACTTTTTCTGCTTCCTTGAAGTGACGCTTTCTTTTTCTCTCCCTGCCGCATTGCGGGTGCTGTCTTTCCCACTAAACAACCGCTTCGGCTACTGGATATGTGCAACTGTATATTTGCCACCGGATATATGACACTGGGTATGTTCCACTGGGTATGTGTCCGAATCGACAAGCAAAACAACGTTCAAGACACGAAGAAATCGGCGGTGTTAAGGCTACGCAGAAGTGAAGAAGGAGTTGGCAGCAGAAACAAACGAATCTGAAAAAAAGATTTGGAACAATAGCGGGCCAAGGCATCGTTTGAGGAGGGGAACGTTTACGTAAACATTACATTGCATAAGCGTCATTAGCGTTGTTGTGATTGTTATGTCGTACCGTCGAGTCGCTGTCGACACCATGTGACACCATGAATATATGAACAGCGCCGACAAGTCCTTAGTGTTGCATTTGCATAAATTTTCATTTAACTTGGGTCATATTCCACAAGCGTTTCCGTTATTAACGTTACACGTGTACAGAAATTGTTCAAACGTCAAAAAACGCTTCCTTTAACATCGATTCTCACGCGAAGCGTGGGATCCGGTGAAGTTTTTTTGTTATTTTTACTTTTATTAGAGAAAACGAAACGGAGATGTCGGCGCTAGAAAACGATTCCGTTTAGTTTTTCTCTCATGAAGGGGAAGTGTTGTGCATATCTGCACCAATACACTTAGGCACATGATTCGTGTATAGAAACGAGTTTATTCCAGCGCTGATCTTGTATTTCGAGGTAGAAAACATATGTTCTACTTAATAAACTTGGTTACGCGTAGGCGCGGTCACGCAGTTTCTGATAATATAATACAAAAGTAAGTGGAACACTGTGCCCGATAAGAGCGGCAATTTCACTGGAACAGAGTTCCGCATTATTTATTATGTGCATTTAAAACTATAACGAATACCGTATGCAGATAGTCGCTCCGTGTATATTGCGATTTTATGTGTTTCAATCCAGGTAAGTGGTAGACCTTTGCGGAATTTTCCCTTTATACAGCTGGAACTTACGCTCAACGAGATTAATAATGCACCAGAAAACATTACATCGTGTGTACCCTGAGGTGCGAAAAAAAGATATCTTCTTTATTTTTCTTGATTATTTATTTTGTCCGTTTGTTTTCTTTTATACGGTACCTGCAAATCATACGGTACCTACACATTGTTTGCCACCTAAGTCACGAGGAAAAACTCATTTGAATCTGAGTTTCCTGAACGGACTAAGCTAAGGCACGTGCACGTCGTCTCTTTTTTGGACTATTTGATCCGATTGCAAGACGGTGTTCCTCTTGCGCCGCGAGATAAAATATTTGCGAATTAGTATTCATCCTGCGTGCTGTTGTCGCCGCCTGATCTTGCCAGTTTATTCCTTATTGGCCGTCATCCTCTGTTTCCTTATGTTGCGCAGCATAGAGTGCTCCGAGAAATTTCGACATCCCTTCGTGGGTGTTCATGGACAAAGACGACACATAGGTAGGAAAATTGACGGGTTAATTGAGCCGGTCCTTATGCATGGACTGCTGTATCATGCTATTCATGTTTTGATCACGCTACGTTTGTATGACGTCCGGGCTTCATTACTGCTCGTGTGGTCCGTTCATAGAAATTGAGTCTCTTAAATTTGTTATAGTACGTATTTAGTAAAGCATGGCTGATGCTCACTCGTCAAATGTGATGACCCATCTAGAATGCGTTCAGTTTGACGCCAAACACACACTTTCAACACCACAGCCAACTTCACCGCAGGTGCTTCATTTTAAGTCTTTGTCATTTCTTATTCAATGCAACGTCCTTTATTGCAGATTAAGAATTAATCCTCGCAATTAGCTATTTCAGTTAAGATTATCAATTGTGGTACATAAATTACTTTGAAGCACTGTACATGCAGATGGTGCTGCCGTAGAAACGTTTGTAAATAATAAAATTAAGCTCCCTACACTCTACATTTGATAACTGTATTTCGCCTAACATGCGCACGAACTATCGAAAGCTCCCCACCACATTTCCAGGAATCACACTGTCGAATTCCATTTCACGCTCCCTAAATCAGGGGTCTCCAAACTTTTTGGCCAGAGGGCCGGCTTGGCGACCTGCGGTGGTGTTGAGCGCTGGACAATAAAGAACGAAATAAATATTAGTGGAAATAAATTCACAAACTTAAGTAACCGTACTGTGCGTACACTAAACTTTTATCTCAATTATTCCACGTGCTTTCCTTAAATAATTTCGTGATTTAACTAGTTGCACTGACATTTACGCATAACGAGCAGAAAAGGAGCGAAATTACCACATTATAATTAAAAGTTCTCTTTTTTGCCAAGTTTTCAATTTGAAATAATATTTAGAGAGAGAGAGACAGTCAAAGGAGAGACAGGGAAGTTAACCAGAGATTATCTCCGGTTGGCTGCCCTGTACAATAGCAGGGGCAATAGGATGCGACAGATGAGAGAGACAAATAATTTTAAAAAATAGGGAGGAAACCACACACACACAATACAAAACTGTTTCTGTTTCTATGAAATAATGTTGACTTTTCGTGGTGTTAAACAAGCTGGTTCCGATTTCCCGGTGGCATGCAGGTTGTTTTTATTTGTTCAAAGTCATACTATCTGCGCGAAGAATATATCTAGACAAAGTAGGGGTGGTCTGGAAAGCGTTACAATTCGAGTCAGCGCAGTGTTCTCACTTTTGTCTCCTCTGGTGTCCTTGCGCCGTTTATAAAACTTTAAAGCATGTTTTGCCAACAAGCCCAATCTTACAGCCTCCTTACAAAGAACCCTCTGTTTTGCTGGTGCCTTGTTATCAACTCTGGTATTTCTTCGAACACATGACGACTTTCGCGCATAGTGTTTACGTTTCACAAATGTATAAACATGGGCCAGTGGGTGTGGCATTGTCGAGAATAAAATCGCGTGATACACGCGACAGAAAGCTCTAGCCGAGTTTCGCCTTGCTCTTCCCTCTGTGTTGCGCCGTTTCAGTCTTGACGACGTTCACATTTTCAGAGCTTAACACCCATTGCTTAAGTAAAAGTATAAGCTTATTTTGATAAAGCGATACCGAAAAAGGATACGACACTACGCGCTTCGAAAGCCGCCAGTTCTTTTATTTCTTTCTGTTTTTTGTAATTGCAGCCATGCATCCTTAATTGCTACACTTGGTGGTATGCTATTCATGAACAATGATCATGGCCTTACTGGATACCTTACTCCTTAGGAAGGCGATTTACTGCGACAGATATCTTTAGGTGCGCACAAGCAGTTTTTGGATGGCCCGCTAAACTAATTTCCTTGCGCCCGTTAAACCGATGATTAACCTAATTGAAAAATGTATCCCAGATGAACCACTATTAAATTACACCATACTCAATCGACCAAATCCTGAAGGCTTAAAAAGGGAGTCTTTAATCGAAGGGCTTTCGCCTGAGGTCGAAAAAAGGAAGACAATCGAGGTAGGTAATAAATGCCAAACATACTTTGAAACGGCCCTTGTATTAACTCAAGCTCAAGTGATAATTAATAGTAGAGACCGTCTAAGGCGCCAATATTATCGCGCCCAAAGCTTTAGTAATCGAGAAATTGAGGTAAATGCAGCACATGGTTTGAGGCTCGCCATGGACATTCGAATACTAGCCCGATGACGAAGGCACTTCTCGTAATTTTGACGCTGTAGTACTCAACCAGTCGAAATAAAAAGATAATTGCATTGCCATAATAAGAGGGAATAAAATACTGCTTGTCAAGTCCTATTAAAATTCCAAGAAATAGACTCCTTGACGCTACCCTTAGCAATGACGCCGGCGGTCGGAAGGTTTCGATTTCGCTCGTTTCTGAATCAGCCCAAGTTTCGTATTTCAGTAGTTTCGTTATCGAGGTAGTGCTTCGTTGGTTTTCGTTGGTTTACGAAACTCATGCAAACTGTAAGTAGCGGAGAATTCCTAGTCCGCGTGATGTCGCGGAATGCCCGAACGATCCATCCCGCTTGACCAAGAGCACCTGCAGCGGCGAATCGAAAACTAAGTATTTTCTCGGTTTCTCCGTGGCCGTGTGTTTGTGTTTTCAGCAAAAAAGCTCTAGCGCTTTCTGCCAGGCGCCGCTTAAGTCACACACAGGGAAGTAAAGGCCGATGATGCCGTACGCATCATAATACCTTTCGCATCGTACGCTCTGGGGAAGGTGATTTGATCTCTAAAGCTGTGTGGACCTTTCAAAAGCAATTTTCTATTAAACTAAGTGTTTCCCTCACACGAAACAAGCGCTGCGAAGTTTCTCGAACGGTATTTTAACAATCCACGTGGGCTTGTTATTTGTCTTCGGTGTCCCTTTAATATAAGAACAGCTGAATAACCAAACTATCAAAGGTGATAATCACGCCAAGAAATATATATGGAGTGGAATTCTCACCAAAAAAATCAAAACGTTATTATTTTGGATAATAACCTATTTACAAAATGGGCAAGCCTGTGACGACAGGAAGAGGGAGAGAGAGAGAGACAAAAGCGGAGGGAGGAGGGGGGAGGAAAGAGAAAAGAAGAAGGCAGGGAGGTTAACCAGAATAACATCCGGTTGGTACTCTACACCGGGGGAATGGGAAAGGGGAAAGCAAAGATCACAGGGAGAGAGAGGAGGAAAGGAAAGAAGGAAATTGCGGCAAGTTAGCTGACGGTGTTACAGAAATTGCCTTAATAGTCACAGGTGGTCGCACAAACCCGTCGTCCTTAAGAAACACAAAAGTGCCTTCACCACTTTATGGGCCGACGGGCGAGGGGGGCGGTGTTCCAGCAGCACCTGCACAGACAGCGGCCGACTGTCCAGTTTTTGGAAAGCTTTGGCAAGTTCTTGTCTCTCTAGGGCATATCTTGGACAGTGGCACAGCAGGTGGTCGATGTTTTCTTCGGTACCACAGACCTCGCATGCTGCACTGTCAGTTACCCCTATTAATGTAGAGTATGCCTTTGTGAAGGCCACTCCCAACCAAAGGCGACAGAGAAGCGTAGCTTCACGTCGAGGAAGTCCGGGTGGAGGTCGGAGCTGCAGGGAGAGGTTTAGTCGATGTAGTCGTGTCAGTCGTAAGTTTTGCGAGTTCCACTCGGTCACTGTGAGGCTACGTGCCAGGTGTCGGAGCTGCCTTGCAGCGTCAGTCCTCGAAAGCGGAATCGGAACGCTGTGCTCTTCTTGATGAGCTGTGCGAGCAGCGTTATCGGAGGAATCATTGCCACTGATTCCACAGTGGCCAGGTACCCACTGAAAAACGACTTCGTGGCCTTTTTGTTGGACGTCATGGTGAAGTTTCACGACTTCGTATGTCAATTGGTCATGACATCCGTGTCGGAGAACTGACTGCGTGCACTGTAATGCCGGTTTTGAATCACAGAACACAGCCCATTTTCTGGGTCTTTCCGAATCAATGAATTCCAGTGCTCGACGCAGGGCCGTTAGTTCTGCCGCCGTTGAGGTCGTGACATGCGATGTCTTGAACCGCAGTGTCATTCCTCGCGTTGGTATAACCACGGCACCACCAGAACTGCACGACGCAGTCGATCCGTCGGTATAGATGTGCACGTGGTCGCTGTACTTTTCATGCAGAAGAAGTAAGCTCAGCTGTTTTAGAGCAGGGGCCGGTAGATCTGCCTTCTTCTGTAGTCCTGGAATCATTATCTCAACTTGTGGACGGCTCAAACACCACGGAGGAAACGCTGGCTTGGCCGCAGGTGCGTACCCTGAGGTAAACGACGCACGATGTGCACTGACAATGTCGCTAAATGTCGAGCAGGGCCTTGCAGCAGTGAGGCTCACCAAGTGGTGGGAAGGGGTCCTAGCATAATGCCTGAGATGCATACGCATTGTCTCAACGGCAATGTGCGTCGTGATCGGGTAATGCTGCGCTAGGGCAATGGTTTCAGCCGTTGATGCACTGCGTGGTATACCAAGATATATCTTAAGGGCTTGGGCTTGAATACTCTGAATCGCACGCAGGTTAGTCTAGCAGGTGTTGGATATTGCAGGCAGGCTGTATCGCAGGAATCCAACGAACAACGCCATGTACAACTGTAACATAGCGTGTATATATGCTCCCCAACTTTTTCCTGCAAGGAACCTGAACAGGTGATAGATAGCAGTCAGCCGCTTTTTCACGTAATTGACGTGCGGAGTCCAAGACAGGTCTCTGTCAATTACGACTCCCAAGAACCTGTGACTTCTGCTGTATGGTATAAGTTGTCCGTTAATAGATACGCCGTAACCAGACATTGGCTTCCTCGTGAATGCCACCATTGCGCATTTTCCGCATGAAAGTTCAAGTCCTTGTTTACGAAGGTAGGAAGATGTCTTTGTGGCTGCCTTCTGAAGCCGAGCACGAAGCTGAAGTCGTGTCACACCTGATGCCCAAATGCAGATGTCGTCCGCATAGATGGAAAGTCGTACGGTGCTTGGCAGGTTGTAAACTAATCCACTGAGGGTGAGATTAAAAAGAGTCTGGCTAAGCACTCCTCCTTGAGGGACTCCTCGGTTACCGTAATGCTCGGACGTCGGGCCATTTTCTGTGTGCATGTAGAATGATCTCCTCTGTAAGTAGTTGCACACCCACATATACATCTTACCACCATGTTCTAACGTGCTAACGTTAGAACATGGTGCTTCTAACGTGCTAAGGATGGCTTCATGGGTGACATTATCATAAGCTCCTTTAACGTCTAGAAACAGAGCAGCAGATAGACGCTTACAGGCCTTTTGGTGTTGCACAAAGGTGATCAAGTCAACAACGCTGTCTGTTGACGAATGGCCCCGCCTGAATCCGGCCATAGCTTGTGGATAGATTTCATAGTACTCTAAGTACCATTCCAGACGTGTTAAAACCATTCGTTCCATTGTTTTTCCGACACAGCTGGCAAGTGCGATCGGACGGTATGAGGAAATGTCCAAAGGGGAGGAAAGACAGGGAGGTTAGCCAGTGGAAGTATATACCGGCTAGCTACCCTGTGCTGGAAAAGGAGTAAAGGGAATAGACGGAGAAAAAAGAAGGAAAAAAAGAAACAAAAAAATTCACACAGTAACGCGATGCTACGCGCTACAACTCTAGAAGACGGTCGCACAATTCGCATGCCCTTAAAAACTTCAGTAAAGCCCTTAAGGCCTTGAGTGCCCAAGCCCCTCTGGACCAGTGTCCTAGAACTTTTTCATGTGTGAAGGGGCGATTGTTTAGTTTTGCCCTCTTTAAGCTGTACACGCACAGTCTCTTCTAGTTATTTAAAGGTGTCCTACCCGGCCACCGTACCTTGCCTGCTGTGGACTAATGCTTGCTGCACTCTAAGGACAGAGCAGAAGAGTCATATACTATGTATATATAGCTATGACGCGCTGTAGTTTCGCGGACGAAAAGCTGGCGAAAGCTCTCTGTGCCTAGGGCGACTGAACAAAGTCGGGAAAGCTTCGGTTCGTCGTCTGTCGTGTTGCTGTCTAGTCAACCGAAGCTTCACGCGCTTGCGCGTTGGTCGCATGAGGCTCCCACTTTGTCGCTGTTGTGGCGAGGTGGCGTCGTGGCGTGATCCTTTAAGTCCGGCGAAGCGGGATATCGGGAAACATCGCAATAGCGCAATAGCACAAGTTGTTGTGGAGAAGGCCCGCTCGCGGGCACCGCCACTAAGGAGGGTTCGTGGGCCCGTGGTAAGATGGGACCCCGGTCTATCGGATGGGCGGGTCGATCGAGAGGTCTCCGAGAGCGGCATCCGTCCCGCGGGTGGTAGTTTGCGAAGAGAGAGAAAAGAATACAGAGAAAGGCAGGGAGCTTAACCAGAAGTAGTTCCGGTTGGCTACCCAGAGCGGGAGAAGGGTTAAGGGGGATAAAAAGAGAAAGACAGTGGAAGGGGGAGATAGAACGCTACATTAAATAATCACCTACAGATCATGCATTCAAGAACCATCTTAAAGATTACATCCCGCTACAGGCCTCTTCATCCTAACAGCTGACTTCTGCACCCGTAACAATGCTACTTTATACGTTGTTTCTATTTGTATTGTATTGTTAATCGATATTACTTGTTTACTACACGAAAGCTTTCTTGCCATTTTTTACTAAGTCGCTTTGTATTTTCTTTTCTTGCACTTTTCCTTGCTTATAATTTTCAAATCGTCGAATAAGTTATGCCGTAACCACTGCTAGATGCAACTTTTTTTCATAATTTGGTTCAAGTATGGTCGTCCCCCTGACAGTTAACTATGGGGCGCCCAGCATGTTAGCAATAATCTGTGTTCTTTTATGTAAAAGTGACATCCTTCATGAGTAAGCCCGAACATTTGAAATTTGAAAAGCGTTGGACTTAACTGCCTAGCACACTACTTGATGATATGTTATTCAACGAAGAAGCTAAGGCATCCTTACTGCATCGAGTATATCCTACTATATGTGGTTATCTGTAAACATGAAATTTGACCGTATATTAGATACAATATTACACCGTTTTTGACTAGAAGTGCCCTACACACGTCGCTTTTTGCACCATGTGAGAATAAAGGCCACTATTAACTGGATCTACAGTAAAACACGTTGTTGGGCGAGTTGGTGCATTGCATTAGGATGGAACTTTAGTTCGGGTGCTTCTCGTTAAATACGTGTAAAAGGCGAATTCACTTTTCTCGTCAACCACTGCACCAAACTTGGCGAGGTTTGTTGCATTTGAAAGAAAAACGTAAAATCTATTGACTGTTTGTTTTGAATTTTTGATTTAGGTCGTCAACTTTTGACTAAAGATTGGCAGAAATCGCAAAGTTTCAGAAAACTACACTGTCAAGCTTAAACTGCGCAGCTCAGCAATAAAAAATTATATCGAAATTCTGTGAATTGCATATCATAGTACGTCTACAGTGGAAAAAATTTATATGCTACACATGAATCTCAAAAAATTTAGCAACAGGGACATACAGCCTTTGCAGAAGCCTTGTAGACAACGTAACAAAGTCACGTAAGATATAAATTGACATATTGAATTTGTCCGCTTTTGATTTATCTAATGGATGCCGCTTGCAGAACGGTGGTATCTGTTGTTGACGGAGAATTATTAATTTGTAAACTTCATGCTACTATATTTCTCGAACTTTCAAATTTTTGAAAATCATTGTAACAAAATTCAGTCCTGAAATCGAAATTCCGCTTCCAACAACAATCACTAAAATTTAACCTTCTCTCTCGAGTGCAGCAAATTTCATTAAACTTGGTCCAGGGGTTATCTCTCAAAAACGTCTTTGCATTTTACATGTATGAATAGGCCGCATCGGACTTGGGCACCAGCTAAAGCCTCCCCTTAAGAAAAAAAAAGAAAAAAAAAGACGCAGACAGGAAACATACAAGAAGACAGGAAAGCGGCTGGTTCTTTCCTGTTTTCTTGTACGTTTCCTGTGTGCGTCCTTTTCTTACTGGTTTTCTTAATGGATCTACAGCCGCTTCTATGAAGCACCTCTTCATGAAATGTCTACAATATGATGAAATGCGAGTCCATTTTCCCGATAAGTTAAGTCACTTGGAAAGGCATAATTTTTCTATAGTAAAAAAAAAAAAAAAAACTTGGTCTGTTGTTTTGCTCTGCTAAACAAAGATGTGTTCCGTTAGCCCTACGGGATTTCTTGTCTAAGGCAATCTATTCTAGACAGTAATCTACTTTTTGATATCTGGAGTCTTAATTATTCTACTTACATCGAGTGCTTGATACACTGACTACATGAGCACTGACATTCGTATGTTACGGATATAATACTATTTCCATTGCGCCGTGAACATGATTTTTTTTTTCATGCGGGTGCATACGGCACCGCTTCACATTTATTTTACTCATTTAGACTTATGCTTTTTTTTGTAGACTTATGATGATTGCAGGCTTGCGGTACGTGCATGCGTGTTTATGAGGAAATGGCCAGTTTCATTTATTTGCTTTCTCTTGGCATAGCCGGATCATATGTAGCCTACCTTGAGATTTGTCTGCGTTTTTAAGCGACAATAACGCCGGACAGGCTTTTTTAATCTGTGCACTTTCTGATAAAGTAGATTTTGCAGCCAATCTGTGAAAAGCCAATGTCTTCATTTTGAATCAGTGTTGCCGACTCCAAGCATCTCCTTGCTCACATGTGCTGGCAGGTACCTGGAGTCATCACAAGCTTTAAGAAGAAAAAAAATAGAAAGCAGCACGAGCGAGTCTGATGGCAGGGCTTGCCGCCTGTGGTAGTTGTTTTTTTTGGGAAAATGGGCAACCAAAGGGCAAGTTATCCCAATGATCAAAAAATGAACTCCAACGACCTAGGAACGTTGAATAAAAAGAAGCAGTAAAAATAACTTTAAGGAAAAATAGTGTAGCAATGAGTGGTCGTGTATCAGCGGCAATGACAAAACACTTGAAGAATGATAATAGCTGGTGGCACGTATAGAGACAACGAAACGGCACGTTTCCAGTGTCCCTTTCCATATGTTGCCGTCGGAACGGCCGCTGGCGAATGCGTGTCCGTGCCGTTGCCACCTAGCCACACACAGCCGAGGCGCTGCTTTTAGGCAGGATGGCCCACCGCTGGCGCGTGAGGCGCTGGCTACTGATGGGCAGAGGTGGCTCGCTCGACGGGACGCGCTTGTTACGGTGGTGTTGCACTACGTGTGCCTGCATCGCCTCGTGTGAGTCAACCACCATATCCTCTGATCCCAAGTTACCATATGGAATCATGTTGTCTTTCACATAAGATCCCGTATGTCTGTAGGTGCCACTGGATATGTAGTTTATGGGCCATATGTCTCTCCCTTTTCTTCTCCTTCTTTTTCTTTTGCCTTTTTAATGTATGGAAAGTCTGTCTGTCGAAGCGGCAAGTAAGCTCACTGTATGATTTCGAGGAAGGACGTCTGCATTTACGGGCACAGCACAAAACGTAGTTTGTGCAAAAACATTGCAGTAAAAGTGATCCAGACAGTCTAGCATTTATTCAGCCGGGATTCTATATCCCTTGATGTCTTTAAAACGTAGAAGACATATTTTATACAAGCTTATGCTACGAGAGAACGGAATGGGCGAACTCGTATCTGTATCATTTTTCTTTCTCTCTCTCTCTTTTAGTGAACAAGCGCAACAGCCTGTCACACACTCTTTAAATTAGTGTTGCTTGAATGCAGCTAGGACAATTCCTGCTGCCTCCTTTTTTGCGAATGGTATATACAAGGCCGTATGCTCGAAGAATTTCATCAGAAGCAAATACACTTCCATGAAATACAAGTTCTTCCGTTTTTTCCTTGCTGGCTTTTTCACCAAACTGGTTTGCTGATAAATCATCCGCACGTGCGACTAATGTCATAGTGCGATATACTCCCCTGGGTTTACGAGCCAGAAATTCAAGAATAAAGCAGTTTTTCTTGCGGTCTTCGAGCATGTCCTGGGGGGGGGGGGGGGGGGCTGCGCCTCGGCCAGTCCCCCTTTCACCCAAGAGGAAATAATGAAGCTTATTAATGCCCAGAACCAGACTTCTCAAATCCTAGCAGTCCAGAGGGGCCCTCTGGAGGACCGTCAGGTTTGACCTGACGGTCTTGAGATGACTTGAGTTTACTCGCGTCTATTGTGGACCGAATCAAGTTGTTTCACTCACTCACTCACTCACTCACTCACTCACTCACTCACTCACTCACTCACTCACTCACTCACTCACTCACTCACTCACTCACTCACTCACTCACTCACTCACTCACTAACTAACTAACTAACTAACTAACTAACTAACTTACTAACTAACTAACTAACTAACTAACTAACTAACTAACTAACTAACTAACTAACTAACTAACTAACTAACTAACTAACTAACTAACTAACTAACTAACTAACTAACTAACTAACTAACTCCGTCTATTAACGCAACTTGCAATGGAGGACTGCACTCCACACTCGGGATTGCGAAATTCCAGTTCACTCGTCAATTTCCGCTTGTGCGTCTGAATTGCGAATAAATTCTGCTTTTTTCGGCGAACCTGTGGTTCGTATGCCTTTGCTCACGGGTGTACATTTGCACTGCCTCTAATCATCATCCAGATTCCTGGGCACGTCAGTCATCGGTTTACATGTGAGCCTGCGATTTCAGTGGGATAATTTCCTTCAGATCGTGTTACGTCAGCTTCCTTCGATAAAATTGCACCTGGCTTACAGTACGCTCAGCATTTGATCGACTGAACATTCAGAGAGGCCCGTATTAGAGCCAGGGTCCCTTGTTTGGCATGCTGAGATCCTTGGTTATAGTACGGCTACATGGGAACGCACGGCTTCGTCAACACGTACACATGACATAGGCGCTCGCAGTGGGCTAGCCAGTGGGGTGCGTCTGATAACGTACACATTTTGTGCCTGGTGTCAAGTGAACGTCGTCTTTGTTTTCTTCATTGCTTCTTGGGGACGTGGAGCGTTGACGATCGTCAACCATGCGCTAAACAAATTACAGCCTCGAAATACATCAGTGGCTGCTTTGTGGCTGTACTTTCGCTAGCAAATAGCTCTTCTATCAACCAAACGCTACCAGTCGCTTTCTGTGTCGCATGTGATCATCTGGAGCTTTTCTTGGTTTGTTTCATCTAACGAGATATTTGTATCATATTTTTCTGACTAGGGACGATCTGTTCTCTTACTTGAAGACTTCGTTGCCTTTGGACCTTCATTGTGTGTTGGTCTGGAAGCGACGTCTGAACAACCTCCGATAACGCGCTTCCAAAGCAGAGGAAACCTCCCTTGGGATTCAATATCCTGCCAGTCACAGGAAGTGTTCAGCGTGCTTCTCGACAGATACTCTCTTTGCACTTTAGTGAATGGGACGCCGATATATTGTTGTGCGTTGGTTGTTCCTTGTCGTAGCGAATGCGTGTGGTGTATGAGCAGGCCTCATATGGATGAACATTGAATATGAGTGGACAGCCCTTTGTGCCGGCTGGGTATATTGGCGTCGAGCCAAATGGTATGTGCTGCGGTAGTCTAGCTCAGTTTTGCGATGTTTCATCATAGCTTGCCACTTGTACAATGATACTGACGAAAAGAAGGTTAAATAAGATCCAACGGTGTGGCCAATCCCCCTCATGGGTACGAGCCATGTTTTGAAACAACAACAACAACGACGACGACGATGACGACGACGACGACGACGACCTACATTATCAATGTTGTTAACAGTTTCATGTACAAACAAGAATTATGGAACATTTCCCTTTACAAATACTGCGGCCAGTCTTTTGAATACCCTCCCTAAAATATAACTTCATCATAGATTCAGTATCTCTTCAAACTCACTGAGCCAGTACTTCCAGTACAATCCTTAGGTTCCCAAAAAGTTAGTTTCTTTATGTGTATTGTATAACGTTTTGTCTTTTTTTATTTATGCATCCATCTATATGATCTTGTTACACGGATATAAATAACACTATCTATCACGGGGACCCCTTCCACTACTCACTCCGAGTTCTGGGGTCTGAATCGTATATATATGATGCACTGTATTCTATTTTGTTACGAATAATAAACTGAATAATTGGTTGATTGATTGAATGAATCAATAATTTATTTATTTATTTATTTATTTATTTATTTATTTATTTATTTATTTATTGATGATCCCCAATGACATCTGTTTTCAGTCCTGATGGTGACAAATAGTCGCTTAGCCTTTGTGAGCTGCTTACGTGTTACCACGTCGCAACCCAGTAATATGTCTATCTTTTTCTTGTTCTCTAAAGTTATCTACGCCTTTGGACAGTTAGACCTAGGATGTGTTCTGTGGCACTCGAGTCTGCGCAAGAGTCTGTGCTCAAGCCAGAGCGCATAACTTTCTGTCGCAGAGCAAAACGCCGGGCGTATGCCCACGCGCGTTCGCATTATCCTGCTTCTGCATGGCTTAAGTCTGCGTTAGTTTCTACTTTGGCTTTGCATTACTTCTTTGACTTAGTCTGTATAGTCGGAGCTGTGACTACGGCTACGATTCAGTATTGTTTTACGGCTCCATTTTCCCAGAATGCCCATGTAACTCCGCCTCCGAGGAAGTTCGCTGGCCTTTCTGCAGCTAAGCGCCAAATGCCATTGGCCATTTATCACAAATTCTTTCACGATGCTTGTTGGCAAAACATTGCGAGAAACTGTTCGATAAGGTGTGCGTAGTTCCCATTGTTATCCTTTTATACAGGCTCATTTGCCATTCTGCTAACGTGCGACATTTCCGGGATGTGTAATGGTTGCCAACAGATAATAGTGCCCCATTAGTCAGATATTTGAACCGGATTAGAAAAAAAAATGAAAGCTAATTTAGCACATTGCTCAAGTATGTTCTTTTGTTTTTTCAAGTTTACCGCGTGTTAAAGCATCGTCCAACAATTTTCAACATTGAGCAACGTTAGATTATGTGGGACGTCGGTAACAAAGAACGAATCTTTACCCAAACGGTTGAGCCCCTTCGTGACTTTAAACAATAAAAATATTAAACAATAAAAACATAAAAAACAATAAAAACAATAAAATAAAATAGGCTATTGTATACATTAGCCTCGTCTTTTGTCTTGCGTTTATTTATTTGCTTGGTTTTTGTGGCACGTGACCAAACAAGGTTTATGTTTAGAGTAGGTTTGTCCTAGCTGGATAGCGGAGTCAGCCTGAAGCCGACCTACCTTTCGTTTCCTAAACAAATTTCTCCTTTATCTCTTGGGATTTGGCTGTGTCTGTAATAAAACAGCGCAATAGAAATGCGGCTACAGTAGTGCCCTGCGGATGCCAGGATCTGTTCTTGCCCATTTAACATAAATAATTACTTCAGCTTTACTCGCTTGATTTATACATATCGAAGTATGTACTTGCAAACATAGCTGGAAATTCGATCGCAGGCTTCATCAAAAATTATAAATTGCTGAGCAATAAAAGACTGATTAGATAAAGCGAAATTAGCGCATTTATTAAAAAAGGGCGATTTTCGCAGACTTGCGTGGACCCGTCATTTTAAAATGAAAGATAGCAAACCGGAACACGGTGCATTCCGCAGTTTATATTCACCTGTCTGGCTCACATTTACAAAAACGACGATTGTACGCACATTTCTACAAAAGATGAGCCCGAAAAAAAGGGAGTCTGTAGTTATGCGTAAGTAAGGCAGATATACGTACGCAAGTTAAAAACATATAGCAGAAGTTTTCCAGGCTTCCTCTCTTTCAAAACTAAGCATGTCGAATGAGCGTTTCATTGATTAGCTAGGCCAAACGTGTGCCACGTTTGGCCTCTTGCCAGTTCAATTAGGCGGTGGAGAAATAAAGAGTAGCAGCGACCCCAAAGAAGGCTTACGTAAGGCCCCAGATTCCTTGTGCGAATAATCACAGTTGGCCTGTCCAATGTAGCTCTCGTTTGTAGTGTCTGTGCTTGTGTTTGTGTGTGTGTAGGTCGGTACGTGCATGCGTGGTTGGGTGAATGGGTGAGTGGGCAAGTGTGTAGGAAGTGGTGGTTCTTCCGCAATAAAAAAAGCAAAAGATAATTCACAGAAGAGCCACAGACGCCGAACATCTCTCATCAAGTCCACGAGATTAACAAAAATATTGTTTTTAAATCAATGCAATACAAAACTTGTCGCTCTTAGCTTAGGGAGCTTGGGTACACTTAGGGAGCTTAGGCGCACTATTGCTGCTTCGCGGGCTAGAGGATACATAAAGTTCCCGCCGCGCTGGATTAGGTACTGGCGTTACTGTATTTCGAAGTAGGGGCATTTCCTGCTTATTGCTTTACCTTCGAAGCTACAGTGAATTGACCAATGAAGCTTACAAATCACGACTGGGTGCACATCTTATTCCGCAAACATGCAATCAGACTTTTCCGGTGTAGAGAACTGCAGAGAGCGTGGTCGTATAAAGAAACGCTCCCGTTGGGACGCTTCCCTATGCGACAGTCGGCCGTATAGTACGTCGCCTGCGCGATGCCCTTTTTACGTAAGCACCATCGACCGTAGTTGACAACGGTTGACAACGCAGCTACACCGTTTGCTTCCGCAGTGCACGGACGCGTGCCCCTTAATGGAGCTCTAGTCGTTGCCATTACGCGTCCGTTCTTCTGGTGCGAATTAATCGGATTAGGTGCTCGTCTTACGGCGCCTTGTGGTTCGAAAACAAAACAAGGAGAAGAACAAGAGAACACTTTTGTATGAAAGAGAACTACTGCGCGAAACCACAGTAATGTAGTGGGAGGCGAAATTACATATGAATGCATCAGGAAATGGTCTGTATTCTTTATTTATTTTGTACATTTTAATGCGAGTAGCATTTTTGGGGATCTTTACCCACTTTGTGGTATGTTTCCATCCAACTTCTCTCCCCCACTGGTCAAAGTTAGCTGATAGCTTGGGTCGCTATATGTATATGCAGGCTGGTGTCTAGCCGAGCAGACAACATGGGTTGCTCGGTATTTGCCCGGAGGGGTCACTTGCTGTTGTTGGCTGTTGTCTGGCCAAGTAGACACCTTAAGTCTGTGTTCATTGGGTTTGTACCACTGGGCACTTGCCCGGACAGTCAACTTCTGCACTGCGCATGTTACACTAGTATGCTCCCAGTCTTGGTCAATCCAAATAAATGTGCCAAGGTTACATAGGGGGTATGGTGCCTTAAACTGTTTTAAAGCGATAGCAACCATTCCGCAACTGGCGCCTCCGCGCCGACTGCGGTCGCTGTCAAAAAAGCCATTGCAAACGACATTTCAACTATGCACCAGTGAAACTACAGATTTTAAATTGGGTTGCAGAGATTACAAGATGTACTGCGTCCTGGTATCATTTGGCATTGCGGTTGGAAGCGTGATTGGCACTTCGTGTGTCTGCGGTGGCAACAAGGTGTGCCGGTGTGCAGTGCTTTAATGTTAATTCCATAAACGTAGAGCGTCCACATGAGACGAGTTCTGCCAGAATGTTTGACCCCATGGCACGGGTATTCGTAAGCCAAAATGATGTAAGTGTATATGCAAATAAGTTTAATAGAGATAAATTTAATATGTTTATCTGCATATGCGTTTCGATGAGCACCAGTGTAGGGTTTGGAGCCACAAGCTAAAAGCAGTCTTGGTTGTGAGGCAAAGCATTATGGCACTCCGATTAGTGTGGCACTACAAAGACTCGTGTTTTGGTCCTCAGATTTGCAGTGACACAAGTGCCGAATAATAACTTAGGCTTTCTGCATACATCACGCTTGCCCAATTCCAAAGCCACCAATCTTGCTGTGAGAGGAGGCATGGTAAGCAAGAAAAAGGAAAAGAAATATACACACCGGTCGTCACGCCACCCTAATGTATCAGCACCAGCTTGTCGTGACATAGTGGATTCTGACTGACTGGTCGATGGATTCAGGCGATATAATGAGACCAAAGCAATCTGGGGATGAGACCAAAGCAATCTCGGGCTATGAGAGTTGTGACTCCCCTGGTGTACTTTATTGTGCACCTTAGTCTAAGTACACGGGCTTTTTTAAATAATGTCATCATTAATTGTGCAGCGTATATCGAGGAATCAAAGGCATCGACTAGCATGTTTCCATAAAATTCTTTCGGCTACAACGAGCATATACGAGAACATATACATGGAGATCAGTTACCTTGCACTGATATAGCGGCACTGAGGTGGAGGCGCGAAAATTACAAGACGAAGTCCGGCTTTGTTTGGTATACTGTTATCCAAATGTGTTCATAAAAAGTTATTGAATACAACGATTGTAGTGTTTCCCTCTATGCTGCCCATGTATATGTAACTGCAAAAAGACTGACGAAATAGCTGTTAGAGACCAAGAACAAGCTTTCGTTTCCGGTAGAACGCACAATAGAACACGTTACCGCTTATTTTCAGCCTGGTCGTGGCATGGCAGCAGTTCTTGAATTTTACGCTGGCAGAACGACCGTACACTGCAATTTATACGGGTGAATTACCTGGCAAATATCTCGCCATGGAACGAGCATGACTGTCAGGTTATCACGCAGCCTAAAATAAGTAGCATCTACGCCAGGGAGCGCCATTCCAAAAATACTTCAGAAAGCTACCGTGACGGCATGACACACATTGCAGAGCAAACCTTTAATCTCCCCTGCACCCTAAACAACAGAACGGCAAAGAGTGAGCGACGAGCCCAAGTACGGTGTTATTGACGCGGGCACAACATTGGCTTTGGTAGGAACAAGGTGATCTTGTCAACACCTTCAGGCCACTTTGTTGCCAGGAAAGAAAAAAAAAAGAAACCAACGAAACAAATAAAAAAAGAAAGAGTGTGAAAAAGGCAAAAGTTTCCCTTCTCGTTAGCTTTTGTATAGTTTACACCGTAGTTTGATGCGAGTTAGGTCTTTTTTTTTTCAATGCGTGCAATAGCTTTCTTTTTCTGAGTGGCAACTTACATTGGCAGAAGGCGCTTCTACGAACTTCCGCGAGTACGGTGTACGTTGACGAACCTGTCATCAGATAAATTTCTTTCGACACGTGAGTTTCGGACGTGGAAATATTCAGGAAGAGAGAGAAAGAGAGAGAGTAGTTGCCGGTTTGCAGTACATGTTCCCCTCTTACTGGGCTAGATGTAAAGCAATATGTACTTGTTTAACGGTGCAACGAGGTTCTAACGGCATCTGAGCGTTAAAAGAGACAGACAAGACACACCAGATAACCTCCTCTAAGACCGAACTGAAGGCTGCACTTTCCGATTATTACACTTTTTTCTGTATATTGATACATGAACAGGTAACGAAGAATTCCTGAACAGACAAGCTCTGAGACTTCCATTTCTATTCTTTTAAATTTTTTTTTGCGCCTCATAACATGAAAAATGAATGGAGGACCCGCTAAAAAGTTTTGAGAAAGCACAGCATAAGCGTGTAAATTTTAGTGCGCGAGTGCAAGCATGTATAGGTCCGATAATCAGAGCAATGCGAATCAAACGAACAGATAGGCCGCGAGAATATGAGGGTTCGATTCCATTTGTTTTCCTTTTCACGCTTGGTCAGTAGACCAAGCAGTGACCTGCTCACGACCGGTATATTGACTAGTGCATGATAAGAAATTAGGAGAATTGTATGAGAGCAGCCGTTGTATTACACCAGTCATTGACAGCTTTCGCACGGCAATAGCGTTGTTTTCTCGCTTCTCCGTACACACTGGTGTAGATGCGTACTACGTAACGCTCGCGTTTGCCAGCGTAACAAGCGCACCAGTCGTATCCTTCCTCTCTCACTCTTTCTTTTCATTTGTTGCTTTATTCCGGTGAGCGCCTGCACACGTGGGCAGCTTTACGAAGTCGCAATCCTAGGGGCACAAATCTTCCCCATCTGACGCACGTGCGGCGTCCGGCGGCAAAAGCAAAAGAAAAGAAAAAGAAAAGGAAAAGAGAAAAGAAAGCCTGTCGCATCACAGGAAGTGCTTTAATCGGCGCGTATAGTCGGCATAATTGCCGTCACGTTAGGCCGAGCGTGCTTTTATTGTTTTGGGTGCTCCTTTGGCCAGCGCGCTTTGCTTTCTCGCGGAGCGACGATTCACTGTTTGCATCTAAAGCGTGACGTTGCGCATAAATAAATAACGCGGAGCTAATTGAAGTATACATTCGTGTCCGTCGTCTTGCAACAGCGACCGCCGTAAACCAGCTACCTGCAAAAGAACGCACAAGTCTAGAAAGAAGGCTCGTTAGCGCAGAGATGGACTGTTCCCCGTTTTATTGCCACTAGCCGACACGTGCCGGACTGGCTCGCTGAATGCCTGCTGGCTCTGTCGTGTATATTTTCGCCGTCCTCGTTGAAAGGGAGAAATCTCGGCAGTGATAACGTGAGCAGTACTGGCTACCCAGTTCCTGTTGGCGCCTGCTCTTTCATTTTATTTGCGCTCAACCTCTTGCTGTGCTGCTATTGTCATTATACGTCTATCGCATCCCCCATGTTTCAAAGCGCAGTGAGAGTTGAGAAGGTTAGATTTAAGCTGACAGTCTTCGATTACTTGTGTAAAGTTATGCTGGAGAAAAAGTGCCTACGAGCTCAGTGTCATTGCTGAGAAAAGGAAATTAGGCCAGGGGCACTATAACGTAAAGCTATCGCAAACTTTTCTATTCGAATTCTTCCGTCAACTTTCCGCCATTCATTGGTCGAAAACTTTATTTGGACCCCCCCCCCCCCCCCACCCCTCCCAACTTCACCTGTCTGTCACGCCACGTCACGAAAACCGCGACAGCTCACCATCTGATTTGACTTCTACAGACTGATTATGCATGATTGGGCCGAACAAAAGAAAAATAGTTATTTCTGATTCCACGCCTTCTCTCCCAAACTGCACCCACTTCACCTTCACGCGACGTCACTAAACCGCGAAAACTCACCGCGTCTGACGTGTACGCATAAAAGACGCTTAATATGTCGAACGAAAATGAATTTTTTCTTAATACCCGCAGACTGCCCCTTTCAAAAACGAATAGAAGATGGCTGCCGCTGATCGCTCAGGTACTGGCTACGTACTCGCACCTGCCAACGGGGCATGGGTTTATTTGCGTACAATAAAACCTTTTGCGTGCCGTATAGCGCTTTCGAGCACATTCGGCACGTTTACGACCTCGCTTAGCCAACTCTTTTTTGCTGAGGATCCATTTTAGCGCCATTCTTAACCTTCAGTTGCATGCCACCGCGATTTTCGACCAACCACCGCAAGCTAAGTAAGGGAAAGCGGACCAATCGCAGACGCCGGCATCACCCTCTTCATTTGTTTATCAATTTTCAGTGCACTGCTCGGCCCAATCGAATCGCTCTCCAGTTGAGCGTGCTCCTCTCTTCTTGTCAATTAATTATAAGACAAACCGCTCAGTGTATGCAACGTTATTCGTTTTTAAAGCAAACAAAAGAGACTTCTTATAACCGAAGAGAGCATTTGATAAATCTGTTAAACCAACGCCTCCGGTCAACGCCCTATGTTTTCGTCGGTGGTTACGCAAATTTGACGTCAGGAGAGTTGAATAAAAACATATTGAAATAGTTTTACGCTATAGGGCACCACGGCTGTTTTGTAAATGTGATTGGATAACACCAAGAATGATGGCATACGTTTTTTCAATACTTAAGAAAGGTATCATAGTCCTCATTTCCAGTCCGTTTTCTAAATGTCGGTTGCTTTGGCGCATATATATATATATATTGCATATGCTGATTCCCGTAGACCTGCCTATAAACGATTTCTTTAAAGATATGTCATTGGTCGCCACCGGTAACTTTACCATCGACGTTTCGAACCCCCCAAACAAATAGTTTGCTGCCTTGATGAAGGAGCCACTGGGACTCGACCTCGGCAATTTGGCCAAATACCAACATCACGCACATACAGTTTCATGGAACATTCAATTTCATTTTCAGTTTACTGACCTCAGGCGTTTGAGTTGGGGGTTACAACGAAAAAAAAAAGCAACGGTGACAGAAGAAACGACTCAGTGTGCAAAGTAAATGCCTCGCGTCGGCGCGGTCACTCCGCGTGGAGGTCCGTGTTGCAGTGACTTAAGGGTTTTGTCTGCATGGTCTGGTGCGCCTTATACCGGCAGCGCTGCAATAGACTATAGCCACAGCATGCTGACACGCACTCGAGATGAACGATATAAAACACCGCGCCCAAACAACGGCGATAAAAAGAGACGTAGACGTACTCTTACTCACAAGTAAGGTTTGCTTGTGGCTTGATCGCATGAACACGCACATCTGTGCGTGGTTGTGCATTTTATATGCTCGTACAATTTCGGTCATGCATTCCTGCAACAAAGCCGCTGTGAATGTTCGACGCCTAATGCCCCCGGCCTTTATTCGTCATGCGCGTCTCTGCCTTATCACAAGGGGAAAATAGAAAAGTGATTTGCGCGAATTTTCGTGTTTCTACGAAAGCCGACATTGTACTAATGACACCGTATCTGCACTTTCTATAGCCTCTTCTTGTTCACTGGACGTTGACCGGAGATACATGAATTCAATTTTCTAAAGCTTCTATTCCGGAGGAAACCTATGTGAATTTAATGTATCAGTACATCACGAGTAACTAAACAAATGTAAAGGGTTTGAATACACAAGCACTCGCAGATAGAACAGGAGGTTGCAATCATAATTCATCCCAGGAAGAAGCTGATTGCAGTAAACTTTGCTAGCTGCGTTAATTGTCAATATGCTCCAAATAAGGGCATGCAGCAGCATCTTTATCCCCCTGAATTAAACTGCTGTGGGCATAACTAGTATACAAAACAAGTGCCTCTTTCTTCGCGTCAACGAAATTCTGCTTTCGAACATTCTAAGTTGATCCCACTAAATAAATTGCTTTCTGGCTGCAGGAATTATAAGAACAGAAATATTAACAGTCGGAGTGTATACGCGCTGAAGCGGATAATATACTCCTACGTCTTTTTAACCCTCGTTCCTGCTGCGTAATTGGCATTAGTGCTATACAGAGCGACAATGGAGGTTAATGAAAAGTCGGAGTATGCCCCATGCTTGAACATGGAAAACCAAGCAACAATTTGGCTTCTTTGTGCAATGTCTTTTCTGCTCAATCAATGAGAGCTATGTAAGCTGCCCTTCAACTTCCGCTGCAACTTCTTTCCGTTGTACCAGGTCGAGCCATATGGTATCGCTCACTCCTATATATCACCGCGAAAATGTTGCGCACATTGCTGACCCCGTGACTTTGAGAGACTCGGGTGCTGTAAAATCATTCAGATAAGAGCTTATTTTATGGCTTTTTTGCTCGTTGTCGAGAAAGCATAAAGAAAAGTGTCGATTTTGCATAGATAGGCGTAGTAAGGAGGGAAAGCGGCGCCACCTGAGAGAGCATTAAAACAAATAAAGGAAAGCCTTTCAAGGTTGATATCTGTTTCACAAGCTTAGAACGGAGCGTGTGCTTCGTTTGCTTCCGGATGCAAATATCTGCGAGTTCGTCGAAAAGGCAACGTTGTTTTCAACTAAACCTCGAATTCCAACACGGCACTTGGTTATTTCTAGCGAAATAACAGATTGTCTGCGTAGAAGCTCCTTTTTTTTCGAGCTCTGCTGGCACAGCCAGAGTTGCTGTTCAGGGACTCGCTCAAAGGACCTTGCAAGGTGGCTCAGGTGACGTCAAGCGAAGGAGGACGCCTCTACAGCTTTCCGAAAAGGAGGCTTGTAAGTCAAGGGCAAATAACAGTCTGTAACAAAACCTGATAGCGCTTTCCTTCGTATGGCATCGCGCTTGCTGTTTCGGAAGGCTGACAACGGGGTTGAATGGCTGCGTGTTCTGCTGGCTAACCACAGATTTCATAGTTGCATTAAGGACTGTTCTGGAAGCAGTATGATATGGGAACGCTACCAAGACGTTCAGGCTCGGGTATTTCGGTAATACGTTTCGGTGATACATCGAAGCTGCTGAATTTATTCAGCACGTTTCACATAGCCCAGGCGTAATGTAACAATAACTTAATTTTTCATCTCTAGATATTGTGATGGAGGCAGAAAACGAAGGCGGTTAACGCTTGACCAGCTTACTACTCTCGGCAGAGCAGGCAGTGGCGACTATACACTTGTACCACTTTCATCAGAAATTAATAAACCGAATACATTAATGACGTATTACAAACAGCTCCAAACAAACAACAAATTGAAGAGCAAATACAGTTATTTTTCCGTAGAGGTCACTGATTTATATAAATATGTATACAGTTACAATAAGTAGAACATAACAAAAAGCAAACCGTAATGAAAATATACATTTTTGTCTGCAGAAAACACTGATTAATACAACACAATTCATACTGAAAGGAACACTATTGGGAAATACAATCACGAAAGGTTCATAAAAACAAGTCTCGGCAAGTTGAGACTTGTCGCAGCCTGTTCTTACAACTGGTAACACCCAGTGTGGTTGTTAATGGTTGTTAAGATCCTGACATGGAGATTCATAACATTGCATTGTGGCTAAACTAGAAATGATATAGAAATTTTTCCTCAAGTCTGCCCTACAGGTGCACAATTATCGTTAATTGTATAAATTAAAAACACTTATAATTTTATGGACTAAATATGAATGTAGGGTCCAATGCATCTTGCGCACATTGTACTCTATGCGAAGGGCTAGCTTGTTCTCAAGAATCGCTCATATTGAAAGATGAGTTTGGGTCGTGATACCTCAAACTAATGTACAGGAGCTAAAATGTGAGAAAAATAAGAAATGGTACCATAAAAGCCTCATTTTGTGTGGCAGTTTATCTCTATGATGTAACATAATTTCAATCACTCTGGAAGCTTTCAATTTTAATTGATTTATATGGTCAACCCATTGCATGTCTTCTAAAAAATCAACCACTAGGGATTTAAATGACCTCAAGTTTTTTTTTTCAGTGTTATAGAATAAATATCATGGTCACAATATTTGTTAACCTTAGGATCAAAAAGCAAAGACTTATATTTTTCCACATTAACTGTACGTAAATTCGTATGCGGCCAGAGTGCTAGTTTACTTAGAACATTGATGGCATTTCTCATTAGATCTCTGCAAAGATCACCAGAAAGGTGCAAGCTAGTGTCGTCTGAATAAATTAGAACACCCCCATTGCAGTCTGTTATGACAGTGACGTTTACATATAAGGCGAACAAAAGCGGCCCAAAGATGGAGAGCTCCGTTGGGGAACGCCACACAAAACTATTCGTGTGTTTGATTTAAATTCACCCATTTCAACGCATCGCTTTTAGCATGACGAGTACAATTTAAT